>NW_007727393.1:57723-67901 GCF_000696425.1 Galeopterus variegatus
CTATTTGGGTATTTTTTTTTTTCTTTTATGGGGGTTTTCTTATTTTGGGGGATTTTTCTTCCTTCTCTTGGCATTGTTTTTGCTGGGGTTGTCTTCTTTGGGGGTTTTTTGGGGGGGTCTTCTTTATGTTGTGGTTCTCTTCTTTTTGTAGGGGTTTTCCTGTTTGGGGTGTTTTCTTCCTCTTGTGAGTGTTTTCTGCTTCTTTGGGGTGTTTTCTTCATTTTTGAGGTGTTTTCTTCCTCTTTTGGGTGATTTCCTCTTTGGGGTGTTTTCCTATTTGGTGTGTTTTCTTCCGCTTGGGGTTTTCTTCATTTGGGGGGTTGTTTTCTTCTTCTCCTGGGTGTTTTCTTTTTATGGGTGTTTTGTTCTTCTTTGGGGTATTTTCTCCTTTTGGGTGTTTTCTCCTTCTTCTTGATGTTTAAGTCTCCTTCTTTTTTTCTTTTTTTCTTTTGGTTGTTTTCTTTTCTGGCACAACTCAGCCAGCTCCATCTTCACATGCTGCCCTGACTGGCCAGCTCCATCTTCACATGCTCCATCTTCACATGCTGCCCTGACTGCAGTGCACTGGTGACCTCCATGTTCTAATTGGTCTGGATGGAGAGAAGTAATCGGTGGCCACCTGATGCAGCTGGAGACCCACAGCACAGGGCACTGGCTCACAGGGTGCCTTCCCAGGTACCATTTCACATGAGATCTCCACCACCCCAGTTTACAGGTGGGGAAAGAAAGGCCCAGGGGGTGAGTGTGGAGGGCACACTGGCAGGGCGGGTGGTGCACCAGCCTGATGAAGCCAGTCTACAGCTTAGCCAGCTGCTCCTGGAGCTCATGGGCCTGGGACAGCACGCAGCTTGTGGTGGCATGGTGGCACTGTATGCCCTCAAGCACCCACCCATGCTGCTTGCCTCAGAGCCCAGCAGCCCACTCCAGCTCCAGCAGCCGCTCCTCCTGCTCCCAGTTCAAGTGGCTCACACCTTTATTGTCCTTTACCTGAGCCTGGAGCTGACCCACCAGGCTATCCAGCTGCTTCTGCAGCTGCTCAGCCTCCACCTGCAGCCACCATACTTCCTCGCTGGGTGCTGCTGGAGGCTCTTGGGTGGAGGCTCAGCTGAGAAAGGAATCAGATGATAAGGGATTCTGGCTTCTGGAGTTGCACAAAACTCTCTTCTTGACCCATAGCTTCTAATCCAGCCTCACCCCAGACCATGGCTTAATGTCTAATCATTCCTTATGTCCAGATGATGGTCAATCATTCAAACCACTTTCAAATAGAGTTCTTCACATTCTTGTGCTCAAGACAACTGTGGGTGGCCAACAATAGGCACCCCACCCCTCTTTGCAGACAGGGACACTGAGGCTCAGATGAGCAGACTTGCCATCTGCTGCTGCACATCTCTTTCTCTTCCCCGCACATGCTCCCAGGCCACACTAGACCCAGCTTACCTGTCTGCCTCCTTACATCAGCCAAGCAGGTCTCTGGCTCCTGAATCTGACTCAGGCCTGCTCCAGCCTCAAATCATGAACCTGCCCAGAGCACAGGGGCATGAGCCATGGAGGGAATGGCTGCAGAATGGACAGGCTGCCACCTCCCTCTCTACCCCACCCCCGTAAAACCAAAACCCTGTGCTACAGCCACTCACTTGTTGTGGCAGGAGCTTGCACATCTCAAGCTTCTTCATCTGGAGCTGCAAGGCTGCCTTCTCCATCACAAGGACCTGAAGCTTCCTCTTCAGTTGGGACTGGCGACACTTGTGGTCCTCATCATTGTTCCTGTGGCCAAAGGTGGTGGAGAATGGAAAGAATGAGGAACAGAAAACACCACTTTGGTGACCAACGCACTGACTTTGCCACACAACCAGAGGATCATGGCATGGGAAGGGGACCCCAGGAACCAAGAGTCACAAGTGCTAGTCCAGAGAGTGGACATGAATTGCCTGAGGCCACACCTGAGTCACTGGCACAGCTGGAGCAAGAGCTTGGCTCTGCACATGTCCAAACCTGTGCATCCACCTCGTCGTGCTCACTTGTACCCTCCCACCCCCCACCACATCGCCTGCACTGAGGCCCCCCAGACCTGCCATCCATCCTCCCCCTCCTACTTGTTGTCCTCCAAGTGCAGTTGGAGAACATCTTGCTGTTTCTTCAAGTCGTGGTAGGACTGTAAATACAGAAAGATGAAATCAGGATTCAACAGGGAGATGTAGTCGGGGCACACTAATACTGACACCTACAGCAACCATTCGGCAGTAACATTCCCTCCCCCTGAATCACACTTGACATCTTTTTCAAGGCATTTCCAAGCCCATGTTCTCAGTTGGCTTTACTAAGAACTCAGTAAGGGTGGAAGAGGCAGGGAAAGAGATCTGATTTACAGCTGGCTGACAGAGGCCCAGGGATATCGGGCCATTGTTATGACTGTCATCACCATCATTTGACTCTGTATTGAGCGCATCACCAGCACCATGCTAACAATCTATCAAATCCTCACAACCACCATAGGAGGGAGTTACTATTACTATCTCCATTTTGTAGATGAAATACAAAGGATTAGAGGTTAAGTGCTAACATCACGTATAGCTGGGATGTGAACATCCAGGTCTATCTAATTCTCTAAGCCCATTTTTCCCCTCTGGGTGGAGGCACAAGCGTGAGGGCAGGTGGCTGGACTCACCCTCTCAGCCTCCTTCTGTTGTGTGGAGACAGTGGTCAGACTCCACTGCAGCTCTTTTATCTGCACTCATGTGAGCACAGGTAGCTCGCCAGACATTCACACTCCCCTGGAATGGCAGAGGTCAAGATGGAGCCCAAAGCACTCCTCCGAAGGCCTGCCAAGGCACCAGGTTGAGGGAGGAAAGGTGCCCAGATTCACACCTGCTTTCTGCCAGACCACATGGTGAGCATTGGCCAGGACTCTCTCTAACTGTGCCTTTTCGGACATTAAGACATCAGTGGTCTGAATGTGAGCCTTTGAGAGAAGAGTCAAACAGGTGCTGAGAGAGGGAAAGGAAGTTTCTCTAGGGGATGTGAGGGATGCCATACAGTCCACTCACCTGTAGTTGTTCCTGCAGAGAGTTCGCCTGCTGACACCTACTCTCCTGCTATAGGAAGAGGAAAGAAACATCCCTAACCAGGGAGGCAGAGATGCAACAGCAAGGGACAGGCCCCAGGAATGCCACCAATGGCCCAGGACAGGCCTGCCAGTGAGACCAGATTCTCAGGGACCTTGTGGGGCTGAGGGTGGGGTGAAGGGCTGAGCCTTGTCCAGGTTGGGAGTAGGCAAGACAAGCCTGTGGCCTCTCCATCTGAGTCTTTCCCCAAAACCATCAGACATGGAATGAGAGAACAAAGAAATCATGTTCCTCTTTCCAGTTCATCCAGAGTTTCCTGGTGCTATTTTTCCTGTGTGGAGAATCACAGGAAAGTGACTGCGGTCGGCCCCCTCAGCCCCATTCCCCACACTAAAGTGGTGGGCAGGGGACAGGAATGGATTTTCAAGGAAAAGCTCTCACACCCTACGGGGATACAAATTGACAAACTCTCCTTGAACTCCCAAGGAAAGAGAATTTGGGTCTTTGTGGGTTTCACTCACAGCTACAGAGCTGAACATCTGAATCCAGATTCTCTTTAAAAGACTGCCACAGAAACCTCTAGAAATGGAGGCTGAGAAAGGAAAGACTACCCTTCTCCCAGCTTGCAATTCACAAGGGTGCATGTATTCACCACGAACCACACACTATGGGACTGGGATTGTTCTTAACAGCAGGGATCTAGGAATGTAAAGGACAGGCAAGAGCCCTGTCTCCCTGATGCTTCAAGTGCTCCTAGAAATCTTTCATTCTTAGAGCTGACAGGGACCTTTGAAACCCTCTAATTCTATCTCAGGACACTCAAGCCCAGATAGGAGAGGTGGCTTGTCTAAAACAAAAGACAAAGCAAAGCGGGATCTAAATCAGGGTGGGAACACAGGACTTCTGACAACAGTCGGCCTAGTGTTTCCAGCAGGGGGACAGCCCAGGGCATGTGTGGCAAGGACTCAAGCAGGGGTGTCTGGAGAAGAGAGAGTGGGCAGACAGGGCAGCAACAGAAAGAGCCATGGTGCATGGTCTGGGGTTTCTCCCGCTGAGACCTAGGTCCCCCAGCACCCCATTCTCCCTTGGCACAGGAACCCCCAGCCCTTTTCTTCAGAGCTCCAAGGGGAAGTTGAAGCCTAGGATTGGCAGTGTGGAATCAGGGGACCCACTGGACTCTTACCAATTCCTGGATCATGCTCCTTCGATGTTTGTTTTCTATGTAGCTGGAGTACTGGGCTACTGCCAGATCTAGGTATGGGCTGTGAGGCACGCACAGTGAGGAGGTCTGGGAGGAGGGGTAGAGAGAGCAATCATTATGGGTGGGGTGGGGGCTGTCTCAGCTGACAGCGGGGCACCCAGCCCCCACCATGGGAGGTGGTCAAGAGGCTGGCCTGCAGGGGCACTTACCTCCAGCTCCTTCTGATGTCAAAAAGGCCTCCCCACTGATATATGATGTGGGCTAGAGGAGATGAGAGCGCACATGGAGATGCTCTGTCCCCCTCAATGGCTAAGCCCTCTGCTGTCCTTTCTTCCCCATCAACTTGCAAAAGTCTCTTTCCTGCTTGACCTGGACCAGGCCCTCCTCCTATTTGTGCCCACTTCTCATGGTCTCTCTCCCCCATCATCCCTCCCCTCCCGAGCAGCTCTTATCCTGTACTTTTATTTTTTTATTATTATTTATTTTTTTTTTTTGGTGGTGGACAGTACAGGGATTGAGCCCTGGACCTTGGTGTTATCAAGGTTCATCCTGTGCTTCCTGCAGCTGGATTCAATGAGATAGCAAAGCTCATGGTCCATCTTTGTGTGTACAGCTTCAAGGGAGAAGACTCAGAGAAGAGTCCTAAATTATATCCCTAGCAGAGGGAGATGCGGGATTCAAACCCAGACTTCTTAACTAGTCCCTGACACTTCTTCCATGATCGTTACCATTACCCCCCTGCTGTCTCTTGAGCCCCCTGTTTCCAAGAGCATGACCAGCTGAGCCTCACCTCCTTAGGCAAATGGCAACCCCCAGAAGTGGTTGAATCAGGGCTACTGCCAGTTTTCATTTTGTTCTTTGCTCCTGGAGGACCACCAGGCCCATTTCTCTATTGGTAATCTCTTAACTGTGAAAGGGAAAAGCAGTAACATTCAGGAGACATATAAGCCCCTATACTTCCATCCTACTTTACAGTTTTTACAAAATATTTTTACTTATACATCTGACTTAATGCCACCACCAACCCTACAAGGTGTTGTAATGATCACTAGATGGTTGAAGAAATGGATTGATAACATGAGTAAAAAAAGCAATAATGGAACTTAACTTCAGTCTTCTGGGGCTTTGTCATGAATCAGCAGCTGCCAGGTGGCAAAATACAAATCAGACATTGGGGTCCTCTCTTACAGAGCTGTGAGAGGTATACACTAGTACTTCTTAAATGTTTATGTCAATGTATCCTAATGGCAGAAGTTAGTGAGGGCACACCACTAGGGATCTGGGGACCTAACAAAAAGGACAACCCAAGCATCATTTCAGAGAGAAGTCTCTTATGATCTTACAAATCTAGATGAATGTCATAAGTAAGTTCATTAATAGGTTTTTCCTCTCTCAAAAGAATCAAGCAAATCTGATTCTTCAGAAAGATGCCCCCTATGAGTCCTGTGGCACCCCAGATTGAGATGATCTGGGCAAGATTCAAGCTGTGAAGTTCAGTTGCCCAGGATTTGTTCCACAGAAGATAAGCACATCTCTCTCCAGAGAGCACAGACTGAAAGGCTCTCTGGTCCCAGAATCCTAGGGAATTCTAATGTGAGATACAGACTCAGAAATAAAATGTAAAGTGTCTCTAGAGAGTAGAAACCTGGGAGAAAACCAAACCAAACCCATTCTCCCAATTGTCACCCAGAGATATTATCAACATTTCAAGCTCATTGGTGAAGGGTAGGCTTTTCAGGTAGTCAATGTCTAATTGAAGGGAGTGAGGGAGCCAGAAACCTCTCAGCCCTGGTCCCCTAGTCCTGAGTACCCTTCCAAATGGAAATTTGTGCCATGACCAGAGAAGCCAGAAAGAGGGTGAAAACACATAGGGGACTGGGTCATGAGGTCAAAGGTCTGGCTACAGGAAGTAATGACAGGGGGTGCCTGGCGAGGGCAGGGGCTGGGCTGCTGGGGGGCAGGGATGGCTGAAAAGACTTTGGTGAGGAGAGTCAATAGGCTCAGAGGGGTAAGCTGTGTGTGCCTCAGAAGTGACACTAAGTCCTGCTCCTGTCCCACCACCAAAGGGGCCTAGGGCTGGGTCTGGGGCCTGCGACCCAACACGCTGTACCTTATTCTTGGCCACAGCCAATTTCCTCTGTCAGGTTTCCTCTGACATCTCAGGGCAGGGAGAAGGAAAGGGGGGCCGCATCACCACCATCCAAGCACTGGGAAATCGCTTCCTTCAGCTAACAGAGCAGATGCGTAACTGAGCCAGTGCAGTGGGAGCGGGCGGTGCTAGGCAACAGTGAAGTGGGCATGGCCTCAATGCTCACAGCTCATTGGTGGATGAGAAAGATGAAACAAATGGGGACGTGCCCAGAACACAGGGAAGGATGGAGTCACAATGAAAGCTGTGATCACTGGCCCTGCCCACCCCAGGGAGGGACCCCAAGGAGGGACCCCAGGGCTCAGGAGGTGGGCAAGGAATGGACAGCAGGGGAGAGTGTATCACTTCACAGTCCCTTTCCAGACTCCTCACAGCTCTGCACCAGACTTTCTTATCCCAGAAACCACCTCCAAAGACCCACATCCAGTCCTGCAGGTGCTTCTCCACTCACCCCCTTCCCTGAGGGTGTCTTCACTGATCCCGGGAGCATAGCTGCCCCTTCCCAGGTGGGTCCCATCCGGGTCACTCCTGCTTGACCCTCCAGGTCACAGATGCTCCTCCTGTCACACCCCACCATACCCCCTTCCACCCAGCATGGGCTCTGGGTCTCATCAGCCTTTCTCCTTGGGTGCCTCAAGACCAGACTGGGGGGGGCTAAAACTATAAAACTCTCAGAAGAACACATAAGTGTAAATCTTCATGATCTTTGATTAGGCATTGGCTTTCTAGGCGTGGCATCAAAAGCACAAGCAATGAAAGAAAAATGGATAAACTGAACATCATCAAAATTAAAAACTTTTGTGGCTCAAAGAATGCCATAGAGAAAGTGAAAAGAAACATGAAAGAAAGTAAAAAGAAAACCACAGAATTGGAGAAAAATTTTACAAATCTTATATCTTAGAAGAAGCTTGTATCCAGAATATATTGAAAAAAGATTAGAACTCAATAATAAAAAGATAAATATCCCATTTTTTTAATTGGCAAAAAATCTGAATACATAGTTTTCTAAAGAAAATATACAAATGGCCAATAAGCACATGAAAAGATGTTTGACATCAGTAGACATCAGACAAATGCAAATCAAATCCACAATGAGATATCACTTCACTCCCACTACCATGGCTATAGTCACAAAGATGCACAAAAACAGTGTTGTAAGGATATGGAGAAATTAAAACCCTCACACATGGCTGGGAAAACTATACAATGGTGTGGCCAATCTGAAAACAGCCTAAAAGTTCCTCAAATGATTCAGTATAAAGTTACCATATGATCCAGCAATTCCACTTCTAGGTATATGCCAAGAGAAATAAAACTATGCATCCACACAAAACCCTGAATACAAATGGTCATAGCAGCATTATTCACAATAGTCCAAAGGTGGAACTAGCCAAGTGATGGAGTTTGGATGTGTTGTCCCCTCCAAAACTCATGTGGAAATTTGGTCTCCAATGCAGCAGTGTTGGAAACTGATTGAGTTATGGGGGCGGATCCTTCATGAATGGATTAATGCTCTCCCTGGGGGAGGGGGGAGTAATGAGTGAGTTCTCTATTAGTTCCCACGAGAGCTCATTGCTTAAAAAGACCCTGGCACCTTCTCTCTCTTTCTCTCTCTTGCTTCCTCTCGCCATGTGATCTGCTTGTACCTGCCAGCTGCCTGCCACTTTCTGCCATGAGTAGAAGCAGCCTGGGGTCCACACCAGATGCAGCCGTCCCAGAATTGTAAGCCAAATAAACCTCTTTCCTTTATAAAGTACCCAGTCTCAGATGTTTCTGTTATAGCAACACAATACGGACTAAAACACCAAGTGTCGTCTCTCTGCTTCCACCATCTTGCAATGTGAGACCCCTGGGTCACTGTCACAACCACCAGATGGACTTTGGACTTCTCGGCCTCAGAAACTGTTACAAGTGAGTCATAAGCTACTCTGATCAAGCCGAGGATCCATAGACTACCCTCTCCTTGGGAAGAATAACCCCTGCATTGCTGTAAAGCCACCACCAAAGAAAACCCTCACCAGATATGTCCCCCCAGACTTTGGACTTCCCAGCTTCCAAAACTGAAATGGGCTCCTGAGGCAGCAGAGACTTCCGGTCAAAATGGTGGAATAGACAGTCCCTACATCACTCTCTCCCACAAATCAACTGATTTACAACTATAAAAACATAATATCAAGTGCATATGGAATGGGGAGACATCCAGCAGAGGAGGCAGAAGCTCCGCAGAGACCACATGCCCTGCGGGGCCGCCGTTGCACAATCCAGCAGATAGGCTTCACCGCTGCCACCCAGCTCCATTCCCAGCCCAGCCCAGTGCTCACAGAGTGGGGAGACGTCCAGCAGGGGAGGCAGAGGCTCCGCAGAAACCACAAAACCTGTGGGGCCGCGACTGCGTGATACAGCTGATAGGCTTCACTGCCACCACCCAGCTCCATTCCCAGCCTGGCCCACTGCGTGCAGAGTGGGAAAACGTCCAGTGGGGGAGGCAGAAACTCTGCAGAGACCACACTGCCACCGTGCAATCCAGTAGCATGGCCCAGTGCATACGGAGCAGAGAGACGTCCACTAGGGGAGGCAGAAGCTCCATAGAGACCACACACCCTGTGGGGGAGCTGCTGCCGCACGATCCAGCAGCAGATAGGCTTCACCACCGCCACCCAGCTCCATCCCAAGCCCGGCCCAGCGTGCGCAGAGCAGGGAGACATCCAGCAGGGGAAGGGGAAGCTCCACAGAGATCACATGGTCTGCAGTGCCTCCGTGCATCCCAGCAGCCCAGCCCAGTAAGTGCGGAACAGGGAGATATCCAGCACAGGAGGTGGAAGCTCAGCAGAGACCACTCACCCTGTGGGACCGCCCCATTACCCAGCAGCCCAGCTGAGTCCAAGCTGACCAGAGAGGTGGCTCCCTAGAGAGGCCCAAGACCCGAGGCAACCACACGCAAGGCACTAGTGGCAAACTGAGCAGTCACTGAGGTAGCCATACCAAATTGGCAACCACAGCAACATCTTAGTCAGTCAATAGTGTCAAACCTGTGGACTGTGAAACCCCCTGCCACAATGAATAAACATCAAAGAAAAGATACAAGAAATATGAAAAATCCAGAAAGTACACCACCAAAGGGTAATAACTCTCATGCTCTAGATCCTATAGAACAAGAAGCCCTTGAAGTGTCTGACAAGAAATTTCGAGTGATAATTCTAAGGAAACTGAATGAGATATAAGAAAATTCAGCTAGACAACATGACGAAACAAGGAAAAGTATACAGGACCTGAAGGAAGAAATGTACAAGGAAATCAATGCCCTTAAAATAATGTAGCAGAGCTTGCCGAACTGAAGAATTCATTCAGCAAAATAAAAAACACAACAGAGAGTTTAACCAGCAGGGTTGCAGAAGTTGAAGAGAGAACCTCTGAACTTGAAGATGGGCTGTTTGAAATAACACAAGCAGACAACAAAAAGAAAAAAGAATCAGAGGCATTGAAGAAAATCTGAGAGAGATATCAGACAACCTTAAGTGCTCATATATCCAACTCATGAGTATTCTAGAAGGGGAGGAAAAAGGAGATTGCTTTGAAAACATATTCAACAAAATAGTGGCAGAAAACTTCCCAGGTATAGGAAAAATCACAGATCTTCAGATCCAGGAAGCTCAAAGATCTCCAAACATATTCAATCCAAAAAGATCTTCTGCAAGACATGTTATAGTCAAATTGGCAAAACTCAAAGACAAAGAGAGAATCTTAAAAGCTGCAAGAGAGAAGC
>NW_007727393.1:70254-75822 GCF_000696425.1 Galeopterus variegatus
CCCAAATGTCCATCATCGGATGAGTGGATACGGAAAATGTGGTATATCTACACAATGGAATACTACTCTGCTATAAAAAAGAATGAAATACTGCCATTTGCAACAACATGGATGGACCTAGAGAGAATTATATTAAGTGAAACAAGTCAGGCACAGAAAGAGAAATACCACATGTTCTCACTTATTTGTGGGAGCTAAAAATAAATAAATAAATTCACACACACACACAAAAATACCTGGGGTGGAGGGAAGAAGACATAAGAATTATAGTTCCTTGAAGTTGATAGGACAAGCGAACAGAAAGGACATTGTTGGGGGGGGAGGGAGGAAGGTTTCAGTAACGGGCCACAATAATCAACCACATTGTATATCGACAAAATAAAATTAAAAAGAAAAAAGAATAAAAAGCACAAGTGTTCATAAACTAATGAATGAATTTTTAAAATGTGGGATATCCATGTAAATAAACATTATTCAGTCATCAAAAGCATTGGAGTACTGACACATGCTACAACTTCGCATGAACCTTGAAAACATTATGCCAAGTGAAAGAGGCCAGTCACAAAGGACCTCATAATGTATCATACCCTTTTTATTAAATGTCCAAAAGGAGGCAATTTGTAGGAAACTAAAGCAGATTAATGGTTGCCTAGGGTTGGAGGGGATGGAATAATTGGGGGTGATTGCTAAGGGATTTAGTTTTGGAGTAATGAAAGAGTTCCACAATTGCTGTGATGATTGCAAAACTCTGAGTGTACTAAAATCCATCAAATCACACACTTTAAATAGGTGAGTTGTATGACATGTACATTATATCTCAATAAAAGCTGTTAAAAAAAAAAAAAAAACATATGGGGGGGCCAGCCTGTGGCTCACTTGGTAGAGTGTGGTGCTGAGAACACCAAGGCCACGGGTTCGGATCCCTATATATGGATGGCCAGTTAGTTCACTTGGGAGAGCGTGGTGCTGACAACACCAAGTCAAGGGTTAAGATCCCCTTACCGGTCATCTTTAAAAAACAAAAACAAATGTGCCGTTACTTCAGCTTCTCCTTAGGATATAGATGTTGCAACAGCCCAATGCTCAACACAATAACCAGGAAAAAGCCAGATAAAGCAGAAAAATCCTATTTTTGAAGGCATAACAGAGTTGTGGAAAGGACAATTAGATGAACTTGAATTTCACAGAGGGTCGCGTCAGCAGAGAGGCCCAGCGTCCGCGGCTGGCCTGCAGAAGCCGTGTCCACCAGATTCAAACGAAAACGGAGATTCGAATTCTGGCGCTCAGCCTTGCGATTGGGCGGGAGGCGCGGTGGCGGCCAATGGGAAGGCGCAGAGGGCGGGGCGGGGGCGGGGCCCGGCCGGCGTCTTTCCCGCGCTCCGGCCTTGTCCGCATTTTGAGCCCCCGGAAGGCACGACCCGTCCCCGAAAGCGAACAGACCAGCAGACAGACGAGGGCGGGCATCGCCCGCGAGGTGGGTCCTCGAGGCGGGCGCGCACACACGGCCCTGTCGTCAGAAGGCGGCGCAGGCCGCGCTCTGGGCAAACGCGCGGACCCGAAGGGCAAGCAGGTGGGCACGAGCCCCGAGGCCGTCCCCGCGCCCGCCTGGCTCCAGCCTGGCTCCAGCCCCCTCCCAGCGCCCTCGGCTCCCCCTGCAGCCTCCTGCCCGAGCCCGCGGCTGCCAGCCCAAGCACTGCAGCCCATGTGCGGCTCCAACGGCGTCCTGGACCTCTCGCCTCTGACCTCTGATGAGGTGCTTGCCACCTGGGGAGGTGGGGATGTGACCTGGGGCTTGGCCAGGACTCAGCTGCTGGCGTGGCAGTAGGACGTGGCACACAACCACACTTCTGTGGGCACTGACCCTGTGGTTTTCCATTGTAGGTGTGTCTGTGACCAGCAGAGATCCTTTGCCTGGGAATCCAGTGGATCGTAGTTAGAACACTAGGTACAGTGGAGCACGAGGAAATCATGCACAGTCGTGCGGTGTGTTCACTGCACAAGGGCACCTGGCAGGGGTCTACTCAGGGCACCAGTGTGCATCTCCGCAGGAGGCTATGCCCACCCGGGGAGAGCACCATTCCCTAACTGTTCCACAGAGGGACCCATCGTCATTTACGTGCCCAGAGAGTTGTTCCACAGAAGAACTCCGGCTGTGGGTTCCATCAGACCCAGATGCTTTCCCCTCAGACGCCTCTCCAGGACTGAACCAGGACTTAGCTGAAGTTGCCCCAGGGCTTTCTGATCCCCCGTGAGTATGTTGGTGCCCCCCCCCCAGCCCTCTCCCGTGGAAGTCACTGCTGTCCCCAGCCCTTTTCTCCATCCCAACAGCAGCCGACACCCCCACCCCAGCCCTCTTCAGGGGCTTTTCCCAGCAGACCTGTTCTACTGAGAACCTCCAGGTCATTTCTCAGTTCCTCCCCTCCCTTTCGTCCTGCCCTACACTCTTCAAAGAAGTGGTGTCCTGGCTTGTCCGAGGTCAACTCTTCCCCTACCCGTTGTCCCCTCCCTCCCCAGCCTCCTCAGATGCTTTACCCCTCTCCAGCACCAGCCACCTCTCCTGCTCACTGGCGTCTCCTCTCTCCCAGCCCTGCCTCTAAATGTACCCCCAGCCCCTCACTCAGGAGAACGCTTGGCGTTCACACTGTGCACTCCTTTAGCTGCTAATACTGTCTCCTCTTCTCTGGTAAGCTGCCCAAGAAAAACTCTCATCCCTGTGGCGGGGTTGCCACCACCAGCAGCAGCAGCAGTCTCCAGTGAGATGGTGAAAGACGTGTATTCATTTGTTCATTGACTAAGCACCTGCTCAGAGCCACACACTAGGATGCAGTCATGTGCCAGAAAGCCCCTGCCCTGCAGGAGCCCCAGGCTGAGGGGATGAACAGGCAAGAAAAAATTCCAGGACAGTATGAACACAGTTCTATGAGGGGGAGAGGGGAATCCAGACTTGGGGGTACAAGGATGACTCCCCAGAGGTGGTAAAGTCATAGGCCAGGTGATGGATAAGCCGCAGTAAGCCCAGATGATGCGGGTGGGAAGCCACAAGTTTGTCAAAGGACCTGGTGGATTGGGCTTCTCTCTGAGAATGCGTTGGGATTGCTTTCTCTCCGAGAAACTCAGCACCCGCTGTCCTTGACCCTCCTGTGGCATCTGACTGTACAGATCAGGCCTTTCTCATTCATGTTCATTCATTCCTTCCCTTTTTAAACACAGACTTTATTGAGCACTTGACTTCTCCTGGTCATCTTGCTGAATCCTTCCAACAACCTTTGAGGCAGATGCGTCATCGTCCGCATTTTACAGGTGAGGCCTCTGAGTTCCAGAGAGATTAAGAGTCTCACAGTCAGGAAGTACCAGAGCTGGGGGTTTGAACTGAAGCAGTCCCACTCCAGAGCCAGAGCTCTAACCTGGTGCCCTGGTTTCTCGTCTCTGCCTCCTCTCACCTCCTCTCACCTCCTCTCCTCTCACCTGCTCTCCCCTCCTCTCTGCCTCCTGCTGCTCCATATGTAAATGTAGGTGTTTCTGGCAGGTTCTTCTCCCCTCTCTCCACTGTTCTCTTTGTATACACCCCTCAAAGGTCTCACTCCCCTCATAACACCAAGGTCAGGGGTTCGGTTCCCAGTACTAGCCAGATGCCCCAAGAAAAGAAAAGAAAAGGCCTCATTCCCCATACCTTCAACTCACCCCAGTGCCCACAACCCTCCCCTCTCTCTCCAGCCTGACCTTTCTCTGGACACTCAGAGCTGCCTGCAGAATATCTTTCCCTTCCCACTTGCCAAGTCTGAAACCACACTTGGCATCCTAACCAGGACCACAAACCAACTTTCACATCTGCTATTGGTACCCCGGGCTCTGGAAGTGGGTTCTGCCGCCCCTCCTTTCTAATAGCACCATGAGGGCTCACTTTCATCTTTTTCCCACCACCATCCCCCACTCATTCCCCCCAACACATGTGCCCACTTCTGCGTTATGGCACTTGGATATGCGGACTATCCCCTGTGTCTGCAATACCTTTCTCTAACTTTTTGCCAAGCTCACTCATCCTTTAAAGCTCAGCCTGCTCAGAGGAGCCTGACCCCCTCCTGGCTCAGTCCCATTGCCCCATTACCGTTATGGCACTTGGATATGCGGACTATCCCCTGTGTCTGCAATACCTTTCTCTAACTTTTTTGCCAAGCTCACTCATCCTTTAAAGCTCAGCCTGCTCAGAGGAGCCTGACCCCCCTCCTGGCTCAGTCCCATTGCCCCATTAGACACCCTCTTAGCACACTGTCTCTCATCTTCAAAGCACTTTTCAGACTCATGATTAGTGGATTAGTTATCATTCACCCATTCATTTGGCAAATATTTCTTTAGTGCCTACTATGTGCCAGGTACCATTGTAGACACTGTGCAATCTACACCAAACAAAACAGTCTCTGCCCCTGTGGAGTTTACCCTCCAGTGGTGGAAGACAGACAATGATAATAATAATAATAAAATGTGTAACATGTCAGGTGGTGAGAAATGAGATAATACATCAGAACAGAGGGATGGAGACTTTACCGTGTTAGACGGGGTGGTCAGGGAAGGCCTTTCTGACGAGGTGACTTGTGAGCAGAGCTTTAAACAGAGATATCTGGAGGAAGAACATAACTGTGGGGTGTTTTCTCTATGGGGCCAGCTGGATGTCTTGGCTGTTGCTGGCCCCCTGCAGCCTTTGCCAGGGCTTGGCAGATGGTGCTCACTTACGATTAGTTGAGGGTCTGGTTATAAGCCACCGACCTAAGAACAGGAACTGCATCTGCCTTGGTCTCTTCTTGTATCATGTGTAGACAGCTCATCCAACATACATGTCCTGACAATGAGCTGTGCACCAGGCTCTGGCCTTTGCAGTTTTAGAGGCAAAAAGTGTGAAGAGAACTGCAGCCCCTGAGAAGGGTTCTGCCACCCAGTAAGATTATAAACCCAAGGACATCAGAGACCTAAGGGGAGAGTGCAAGAAGGACACCTGCAGTGGACTCTCTGGGGTCAGGTTGGGGGCCAGGGCTGGCCCGTTAGTTAGGGTTGGGTTTGGCTGGGTTTGGCCTGGCTGGTTAGCTCAGTTGGTTAGAGTGCAGTGTTATAACACCAAGGTCAGGGGTTTAGATCCCCGTACCAGCCAGTCAGGCCCCCCACCAAAAAAAGGCAGAAAATAACAGACATTGGTGAGGATGTGGAAAAACTGGAACACTAGTGCATTGCTGGTGGGATTGCTGCGTGGTGTAGCTGCTGTGGAAAGCAGCATGGTGGTTCCTCAGAAAATTAAAAATAGAATTACTATATGATCCAGCAATTTCACTGCTTGGTGTGTATCCAAAAGAATTGAAAGCCGGGACTCAGAGATTTGCACACCCATGTTCACAGCAGCACGATTCACAACAGCCAAAAAGTGCGAACAACCTAAGTGTCTGTGGAGGGATGAATGGACAAACAAAACTTGGTCCATCCACACACTGGAATATTACTCAGCCTTAAAAATTAAGGAAATTCTGTATATCCATATGCAGGAGAATGAAACTAGACCCATACCTCTCACCATATACTAAAATC
>NW_007727393.1:77138-78018 GCF_000696425.1 Galeopterus variegatus
AAAAAAATTAAGGAAATTCTGACACATGCTACAACGTGGATGAACCTTGAGGACATTAGGCTCAGTGAAATAAGTCAGACACAAAAGGACAAACACTGTGTGATTCCATTCATACGAGGTTCCTAGGTCATCTGATCCACAGAGACAGAAAGCAGAATGGGGGATGCCGGGGGCTGGGGAGGGGGCTGGGGTGTGAGTGTTTAATGGAGACAGAGTTCCAGTTTGGAAAGATGAGAAAGTTCTGGAGATGACAGTGGTGATGGCTGCACAGCAGTGTGAACGTGCTTAATGCCACTGAGCTGTGCACTTAAATGTGGTTAAGATGGTAAATTTTGTTGTGTGTATTTTATCACAATTTTAGAAGAAAAAAATACGAGTAGTACCAGCTCCCACACATCTAGCAAAATACACAAACGTGAAAAACATAAGCTTCATCCTGGGAACTTCTGAGTGCCTCGATGTGCCCCTCTGAGAAATGGAGATAACAGCAGCCCGTCGTGTATGCCTGACAGTGCCTGGCAAATGTGTCTTTGCCACCATTTACCCAGCCAACACAGGGGTCTGGGATGCCCAGCGAGGCAGGGACAGCGTGGCACCTGTTGGCATGTTTTTGAGGCCTGGCAGCCAGGGAGCCTAGCTGCTTTTGGAAGCTCTTGGTTCTCTTGGGCACAGAATTGAAAACAATAAACACAGCCAGTGTTGGCTTCTTTGCGTGAATCCTCCATCTGATGGTCATGACTGCTAAATCAGCCCTGTTTCCTTTCCTGTTTTTAAGTTTTAGACTTTCTTGATTCCAAAGTGAATGTAAGGCTTGCCAGTCACTTTTTTTTTAGGGGTTCTAAACCATTCACATTGGTGTTACCAGCACCACACTCTCCCA
>NW_007727393.1:78651-81161 GCF_000696425.1 Galeopterus variegatus
CACTTTTTTTTTAGGGGTTCTAAACCATTCACATTGGTGTTACCAGCACCACACTCTCCCAAGTGAGCTAGCTGCCAGTCACTTTTAACTGTTGATGTTCGTGTACTGTCAACAGGTATTTGTTGAGCAGGTGCTGGGTGCTGTCCCTGGGCTGGGCAGACAGACGCCATGGGGAGTGAGCCAGTGCCACTCCTGCCCCGGCTGCCCTCCTGGGCAAAGCAGAGGCTACAGGCCATGAAGGTTGAGGCAGGTAGACACATAGGCACTGTAGGAGCCCCAAGGAGTCACCTGGCCCAGGCTGGTGCATCAAAGAGGACTTCCTGGAGGAGGTGATGCCTCAGGTGAGTCCTGGAGGTGAAGCTGGGAGTGTAAAGAAAAATGGCAGGATAACCCGGTAGAGGTGACCAGCACAGGGACAGGTGTCCTTGAGATGGGCAAGTAGGGTGTGCGTGGATATCTGGGGGGAGGGCATTGTAGGACACTGAGTCTCAACCGGTGTGATTTGCTCCCCCGGTGACATTTGGTGATGTCTGGGGACATTTGTGGTTGTCACGACTGGGAGGTGCTCCTGGCATGGGGTAGGTGGGGGCCACGGACACTGCTCAGCACCTGCAGTGCCCAGGACCCCCACCACAAAAAGTGACCTAGCCCCAAATGCCCACAGTGTTAAGGGTGAGACACCATGGTCTAGATCCATCTATTCTCATGAGAAACCCAGGAGATGCAGACCCAGGAAGTGCAAAGGCCCTGGGGCAGGTTTCTGAAGACACAGAAGCCAGAGAGCCAGCGACTTGCTGGAAGCCTCCATCCCCCAACACCCACCATGGGCACTGCTCCTACCCTGTTCACTTCTTCATGAACAGCCGCTGTCCTGGGCCTCCTGCTGGTGCGCCAGTTGTGACCTGACTTCCTCCAGCTGATAATCAATCAGAGAACAGCTTAGCAGGCTCCAAAGGCTTCCAGGTGCACAGCCTCATGTTTCTGTGCCCCAACCCATCCCCTGCCGTAGCTGAGGTATGCCAGCTGTGTCAGGGAGTAGACTCCAGGGACGAGTGTCATTCAGGAGGTGAATGCTGGATGTAAGCTCCCGGAGATCAGATCCCAGATACATTGGGTTCCTCCCCGTCACTTGTTTTGGGTGGAAGAAAGAGGAGGAAGCGGCTGCGAAAAGTGCCTCTTTAGCTCCTGGGAGAGTTAGTGGGTTTTCCTTTTGATTCTTTCACCAACTCACCCCGCACACCCGAGGCCCACAGCGCTCTGAGCATCCTGCTCGAGTCTCCATGGAGACGGAGTCTGTCCCCAGCCTGGCTGAGCCCAAGCTCCGGGGCCTGGGCAGGGCCAGGGAGCAGAATGTTGAGGGGGGACTGCCGACCCCTCTCCCTGCTGTTCTGCCATGTCTAGGGGTGCTGGTCATAACAATGATCACAGCCACTGATTGAGTGCAAAGGATGTCCTGGGCATTATGCCACGCTCACATTTTAGCTCATTGAATGCACACCAGGGACTTCACCCTATTCTCTCTTTAGTCCCACCTGGCAAATAAGGCAACTGGGGCTCAGCTGCCTGAAGTGTGAGGAAGATGGTATAGGATTGTGGGAGGTGTGTGGGCTTCTGAGTCGGCCTGCCTGGGCTTAGATTTCAGAACTTTATTTTTTTTAAACAGGGATCGAACCCTGAACTGTGGTGTTAACAGCACCAGCTCGAACCAACTGAACTAACAGGCCAGCCCTAGATTCCACCATTCTTGCTGTGTGACCTGTGTGAGTGAATTGACCTCTCTGGGCCTCAATCCCGCCATCTGTAAAATGGGTGTAGGAACAGTGCTTACTCTTTAAGGTTGCTCTGAGAACTGGGTGGGGACAGGGTGAACTTATTTGGGGAACAAAATTTAAGGGGGCACCGAAAAATGTCAGTCATTAAGATAATGAATATTCTAATGCAATATTTTTTTAAATAAAAATTAATACCCCCAAATCCATGATAAACAGTGTCAACATTTTATTTACTTCTTTATTGGTGTGTGTGTGTCAACATTTTAAATAAAGATAGCATCAGCATTACCAACACGTCCTCTTGGCTCGGTGTGACATGATTACTGATTCTATTCTAAACCTAGAACAGGGGCTGGCCCGTTAGCTCAACTGGTTAGAGCACAATGTTGATAACACCAAGAGTCCAGGTTTCGGATCCCTTTACCGGCCAGAGCCTGTTACTGAGGTTGCTGTGATTGCTGGGGACGAGTTCCACGTGCAAAAGACAATTACGGAGGCGCCATACACACAACTGTGCGCGGCACTGGGTGTTCTTCCTGTTGTTATTAGTGGGAACCTGCGTTCTTTCTAGTCGCTCATATGATTACTGATGACTTCCCTCCTCAAATGCCGAGCACGTCTCCTCCAGGAAAGCGCCTCCAGAACCTGGATCCGGCGGTGCGGCCTCAGTTTCCCCGGGCGCGTGGCCGCTGGGGGCGCTGCAGAGCTGCCTTTGTGGCGGCCGCCGGGGCAGGGGTG
>NW_007727393.1:81672-121884 GCF_000696425.1 Galeopterus variegatus
AGCTCCTGCAGCCGCGGCCCTCGCCTGTGGGCAGCTGCAGCGGGCCCGAGACCCCCCGGGGCCAGCCCGACGGCAGAAAGGACCTGGACGCCATCAAGCTCTTCCTGGGTACAGGGTTTCTTTGGGGGGTGATGAAAATGTTCTGGAATTAGATAGTCATGATGATTGCACCACTTTGTGAATATTCTAAAAACCACTGACTTGTTCATTTTAAAAGGGTGAATGTTATGATGTGTCAATGATATCTCAATAAAGTTGTTATTTTAAAAGGGGAGGGTGCGAAAAAAAGAATGGCGATGGGTAAAAAGCAAAAAAAAAAAGGGGGGGGAGGTGCAATAGTATATATAGTTCCTGTTTTATTCCCCTTTTATTCCTGTTCCGAATTCTTCCCCCTTCCCTGGACCCATCCACCCATGTTGCCACTGGTGGGGGACGTGGCCACGACTCGCTTGTCTTGTTTCTAAGGGGAAACACCACTGCGTATGATGCTGGCTGTGGGGTTTTATACATGGTCTTTATTATGTTGAGGAAGTTTCCTTCCATTCCTTGTTTCTTGAGTGTTTTTTTACACATAAAAGGATGTTGAATTTTGTCAAAAAAAATTTTCTGAGTCAATTAAAATAACCATTGGATACGTTACATTCATTCTGTTAATGTGGTGTATTGCATTGATTAATTTTTATATGTTATAAAAATGCAGAAGAATAAATTATTTCAACACTTCTAGCCAGAAGAGTTTCCTTTCTCAATAATTGCCGTTTCTTAATAAATGGGATCTGGATTAATGAGGCTTTTGTATGGACTGGGATTCGGGACATTTAGAGGAAAGTTTAGAAATCCTCTTTTGGTGGAACTGACACTGACCATCAGTTTCCCCCCAGCATGTGCTCAGCACTGGACATGCAGCCATCTCTATATTTAGAAATAGACAGTAAAGTTTTCTCAGTTTACCTCACTGTCACTCCACCCACGGGTGCTAGTTTCATCTTTTGGAATGCAGCTATTTGGAGACAACCATGTCGTATCAGTAAGTCATTCCTGACATTAGAACTGGGCTGAAGGACCATCGAGCCAAGCCTGCTGAGCTCTGACCGAGCTTGCTCTGCCCCCAGCCTCGTCCTCTGCCCTTTGAAAATGACCGCTCTCTGGGGAAATGTGGATGGTTTCCGATTCACTGCTTCTTAGCTTTCTACCCAGTTTTTATGGTGTGCATGTTGTTGGTTTTTGTTTAACATAAAAAACTAAAAACATACATATGTTTTAAACATGCAAGAGTTTCTCTAGCTCTCCTCTGCTTCCAGACACCTCCCTGTCCTGGCCACCCCCTCGGTGTCCTGTGATTGTCACTCTTCCTGTGTCTTGCTATGCGCATCCCGGAATTGAGCTGGGATGTGGCTTAGCAGAAACAGTGGAAACTGGTCTTCACGTATGAGGACCCCTATGTGATCTCGATGTGGATGCTCCAAGAGGATGGTGCAGGGTTATGGGCAACATTTAAAAAATCTTATCACACTGTGGTTTATATGATTCCCCACTTCTTTTTCACATGGATTGCTAAGGTGTTTCCCCCACAGTTAAAAATCTAGATTCAAACTTGACACTTGTCCTGGCATTTAACTCATTGCTCTGAGCCCACCATTCCAGGCCGTCAAGCTTATAAGTTGAGTTTGGCCATCCCTAACTTTCCCTAACAGTTTTGTACTCTCTACAGATTTGGCAAGAAGTTTTCTAGTTCCAAACACTGAAAATCAAGAACAGATGCTCTGTTCTCCACTACCACACCGATTCAATTTTTTAAATGTATGTGTTTAAATCACTGCCGAAAGAAATTAAAGAGAACACATAAAGATGGAAAGACATTAAAATGCTCTTGGATTGGAAGAATTCACATTGTGAGAATGTCCATACTACCCAAAGAGATATACAGATTAAATGCAATCCCCATCGAAATACCAATGACATTCTTCACAAAAATAGAAAAAACAAACCTAACATTCATAAGTAACAACAAAATATCCCGAATAGCCAAAGCAATACTGAGGGGGAAAAAAAAATACAGCCAGAGGCATTACACTACCTGACCTCAAATTCTACTACAAAGCTATAGTAACCCATAAAAACAGACACATGAACCAACAGAACAGCATAGAGAACCCAGACATAAGCCCATATACCTACAGCCTACTGATCTTTGACAAAGGCACCAAGAACACACAATGGGAAATAGACGGCCTCCTCAAGAAGTGGTGTTGCAAAAACTGGACATCCATATGTAAAGGAATGAAACTAGACCCATACATCTTGCCATATACCAAAATCAACTCAAAATGGGTTAAAGACATATATAAGACTGAAAACCACAAAACTACAAAAGAAAACATATGGGAAATACTTCAGAAAGTAGGACTGGGCATAGACGTTATGAATAAGACCCCAAAAGCACAGGCAACAAAAGAAAAAAATAAACAAGTGAGATGATATCAAACTGAAAAGCTTCCATATCACAAAAGAAACAATTAACAGAGCAAAAAGACAACCTACAGAATAGGAGAAGATATTCACAAACTATGCATCTGACAAAGGATTAATATCCAGAATATACAAGGAACTCGAACAACTTAACAGTAAAAAAACAAGTAAACCAATTAAAGATTGGGCAAAGGAGCTGAATAGGCATTTCTCAAAATAGGCATTTCACATGAAGAAGTGTTCAACATCACTCAGCATCAGGGAAATGCAAATCAAAACCACACTGAGATATGATTTCACCCCAGTTAGACTGACAATTGTTGGAAACAGGGAGCTGCCCTGAACGCAGGGGTCCCCTAGGGGGCGCAGCTCTCGTCCAGCTACATCCAGCTGACGAAGCTTCATGAGATTCAAAGAGAATTGTTTTGAAAATAGTTGGAGATGTTTTTTAGGAAGTCTAGACTTTTGACCTTGGAGCGTTCCTGAGAACTTGGGAGTGTGTGCTATTCCTGTAAACCCACGCATCCAGCTGCTCACACAGAATTAGTAACCCTTTGTTTAGACTTGCACTTAGAAAAGTATATAAAGAGAAATACCTGTTAAATAAAGCGCAACAGCTCTTCAAGACTGTTTGTCCTCCTGACCCCATCTTTTGTCTCTTGTCTCTTTTCTAATCCTGCGCTCGTCTTCTCGTCCCGCCATCTCTGGCTGGCTTCCGGCTGACCATTATCAAAAAGACAGAGAATAAGAAATGCTGGTGAGGATGTGGACAAAGGGAACTCTTCTACACTTTTGGTGGGACTGTAAATTGGTGCAGCCATTGTAGAAAACAGTATGGAGTTTCTTTAAATAACTACAGATGGATCTTCCATGTAATGCAGCGATCCCACAGCTGGGTATATATCCAAAGGAATGGAAATCATCATGTCAAAGGGCTAACTGCACTCCCATGTTTATCGCAGCTCTATTTACAATAGCCAAGAGTTGGAACCAACCTAAATGTCCATCAACAGATGACTGGATAAAGAAAATGTGGTATATACACACAGTGGAATACTACTCTGCCATAAAAAGGAATGAAATTCTGTCATTTGCAGCAACATGGATAAACTTGGAGAAAATTATATTAAGTGAAATAAGCCAAGTATAGAAAGAGAAATACTGCATGTCCTCACTCATAAGTAGGAGCTGAAAAAATTTTAAAATGAGCAGGTAAACGAAAAAAGAAAAATACAACAATAACAATAATTCATTGAACTTTCAAAAGGAGGGGATAGAACTGAGGCCACCAGAAGTGGTAAAGGGGAAGGGGAAAGGTAGATTAATGAGAAATTGGTAAATGGCCACAAAAAATTATTACATCATGTAATGATAAATATAGGAATAAAAATAATAAATCAATGTAAGTGTTCAACTTTTCCAAGTGTGCTAACACACAGCCCATATTTCTCTTTTTCATATATAGGATTTTACATCAAATACCTTATGAAAAAAATTTTAAATGCTCCCTCTGGAGTTTTTCTGAGGATTCGCTGAGCATCTCTATCTAAACAAGCAATGGGTGAGTTTGGAATGGGCTGCTGTCTCTGACCTAGCGCAGATGCCCAGCGATCTCTCTCTGACCTAGTGCAGATGCCTGGCGATCTCTCTACCCTCTTTCTAATGGTCACAAATCGTAAGTTCAACCATCTGTCCCAGAAGCTTTTGGGAAGCAATGTCAAGCACACTGACAGTTTCTTAGGATCTACTATATTTTCCTTTTCCCAACTCCAGTCCTTTGGGTAGTTGTACTATTCTCCATGATGCCTTGAAAATCACCAGAAAAGTGTCCCACATTATATCCAGGAGCAGCAGTATCTTCAGAAGGCCCAGCAATAGTCACCTGGGTCTGTAGTCTGCAACTCAAGTGAAACTCCCCACGCTGCCCCACAGTGTGCTGCTCCCTAGAAGGATGGCGCGGCCACGGTAGCCCCGATTTCCACTGCAGCACACAAAATCATGCGTGGGGCAGATGCTGACAAGGAAAACCCAGCGCCAGTGCCTTCCTCTCCAGGCCCCGTGCAGGCTGCGGGCTAGTGAAGCTCCAAGGATTGAGGTGGTTACTGGACAGTGGGGGCCCACCCCTCGGAGAGCACAAAACCCATCAAGACCAGGGAGGGAGGAAAAGGCTTTATTACCTGCAAGTAAGGAGAACACTGGGGATCGCTACCAAAGCAGTGTCTCCCCGAACAAGGAAAAGGAATCATCTTATATAGCCAAAGTTCCTGCCTAACTTTCCATCCAGGTCCTTGCTGAAGGATAAATGAAGAATACCAGCTGGTTCAACTTGGAGAGCTCAACTATGGGACATAGTCACTGGTCAGTCCTGAAGCCAAAGTTGCATTAGGGCCCGGGAAGGAATGTGGCCTTTGGGCAACAGTGGAACCTCAGGAGGTTGTCACACAGGCTAAACCTTGAGCCCTTGGCTAGTACAGGTTACAGTCTAAAGATGACAAATGGAGACTTCCTGTCACGGGTGACCCATGACATAAAACAGGGGCAGGTAGATATGGAGATGCCGGCTCCTCCTTGGGTGGAGATTCACCAAAGTTCATCTCTGGGGCCCGTATTTCAGTTTCAGCTGATATATTTTGAGGGCCATCTAGTATTTCATGATTTACTGATTTTTTACTGATTTCCTGATTTCATGATTTACTGATTTTCCTGCCACCTCCTGCAAGAACCCTGCCCTAGAAGCCTCCCTCTCTGAAATTCCAATTCATGTAATAGGGCAGTGTTTTTGCTAATTCTCAGCAGGGACTGATGATCACACTTGGCCCACACAGGGGACCAAGAAACCGGAGAAGTATTGGTTGGTCACTCAGGGATGGTGCTGGGGTGAGAGATCACACAACTCAAGAAGCACCAACACCATCGGTGTTTTCCACAGGACATTCTCTGTGTTCTGGGGATGAACATGGAGGATCGAGGAGCCAGGCCATGTGTTCCTAAAAGTCCAAGTAAAATCTGCCTGAACTGAAGTGCTTGGGAGATAATGTTTCCCCCAGAGGGACAGGGCTGCCGATTGGTCCCTCAAGATTTTTGCCACATTTGAAAGCTGCAGGGCGTGGGTGCTAAAGCAGCAAGCTGAAACCTCCAAGGTCACAAGTGGATTTGCCACAGTCTTTCATGCTTGACCAGTGACCTGCTAGAATTTCTATCCAAATCCCTGAAGGGCCTGCCCTGAGGAAGACAGAAGAAGCAGAGATGGATGAGCCTCATTACAACTGCATATGTGTAACTGGACTCAGAGGGGGACAGAGAGGGGAGAGAGAAGGGGGCAGAAGCCGTCACTGAAGGTGTAATGGCCAAGGATTTTCCAAAATGAGTATAATATATCAATCCACAGATTAAAGAACCCCAAGTAGATCAGCAAACCCCAACTGGGAATAAAAAAGAAAAGAGGAGAAAATCATACTAAATTCCATCGTAGTTAAATTGCTAAAATAAAGCAGATAAAGTCAAATTTCTTTTCTAAAGCAAATTCACACCCTTATATGTCATTATTAAACAATAAGTATCAAAATATTCTAAAACTACTTGTTCATCATAAGAAGGTAAGAAAATAATGACAAACCAGAGATTCATAGGAGAATGGATATACTAAACACACAAAAATGATATCAAATTATCAGGAGAGGGGAAAATGACAGAATTGACAGACTAATAAATCTGAAAGTGTTTATTTCAATAATAAAAACAGAACAAAAACCATGTATTCACTTTCAGTGTTTATTTTAATGAAATAAATTTGACTCAAATAAAAACACACAATGTGGGAGTGGAAAAAAACAAATGTAAATTCTGAAGAAACTACACAAATAAGGATAATTATTAAAATGGACATTTCATAAATAAGTTTGAACTTTAATGAAAAAGAAAAATTTCTGGCCAAGTATAAATGATAAAACATTGCTAAGGGCCCCCCACCAGCCTGGCCTGCCACTAAGGAGCCCCCTCAAATGGCCTGCCCTAGGGCCCCCTTGGTGTGCTTGGTGCTAAGGGACCACTGGCCTGTCCTGGCCTACCTCTAAGAGACCCCCTGGCCTGGCCTGGCCTGGCCTGCCACTAAGGGCCTCCCTCGAACAGCTTGCCCCAGGGTCCCCTTGGCCTGCCCTTCCACCAGGAGCGCCCTTGGCCTTTCCTGGCCTACCTCTACAGGCTGCCCTGGCCAGGCCTGCTGCTAAGGGCCCCACTGCCACTAAGGGCAGGCCTGCCAGGCCTACTCAAGAGACCCACTGGCCTGGCCTGCCTCAGTGCCCCTGTTTTAGTATGTTTTGTGTTGCTATAACAGAACACTTGAAACTGGGTAATTTATAAAGAAAAATGAAATTTATTGCTTATAGTTTCTGAGGCTAGGAAGTACAAAGTCCATCTGGTGGTGACAACAGTGACCCAGGGGTCTCTCATTGCAAGATGCTGGAAGCAGAGAAAGCAGAGACAGACAGACTCTCATGTGCTCTTCTTTTAAAGCCCTCAGAACCATACACCTGACCACCATTTTTAATCAATACAATTTGGCATGGTCTGCCCCTTGCTCCCCAAAACTCATGTCCTTTTCACATGCAAATACATTCGTTTCATCCCCACAGTCTTAACTTGTTTCAACTCGAGAGTCCAAAGTTCAAAGTCCCATCTGTGAAATCAATACAATTTATCTACTTCCAAGATACAGTGGTGGGGCAAACATAGGGTACATATTCCCATTCCAAAAGAGAGAAATAGGCCAAAAGAAAGGGGTATAGAGTTCTGAGCAAGTCCGAAATCCAGAAGGGCAGGCATTAAATCTCAAAGATGGTGAATCATGTACCTCAAGTCCATGTTCCACATCCTCTGCATGCTGGTGTGGGGGTTGGGTCCCAAAGTCCTTGGACAGCTCTGCTCCTATGGCTTTCCTGGTTGCAGGCCACAGTTCAGCAATCCCAGGCTGTCATTCCACTCTGTAGCTCCACAGGTCTGGGGCTTCCATGGCAGTCCTGTTCTCATGGCTCCACTAGACATGGTGCTGATGGGGTTTCTCTGCTGGAACTCCGACACTACGTTTCCACTTGGCATTGCTCTAGCGAAGGCTGTCTGCAGTGACTCTGTCCCTGTGACAGATCTCTTCCTTGGCCCCCAGACTTTTCCATACATCCTTTGAAATCTGAGTGGAGGCTCCCAAGCCTTCTGAGCTCTTGTATTCTGTGAACCTGAAGAACTAACACCACGTGGACACCACCAAGGCTTCTGTCTTGTATTTTCCAAAGCTGCAGGTCCAGCCACACCTGAAGCCAATTTAGCCACAGCTGGAGCAGCCAAAGCAGCTGGGGTGCTGGTGCTAGAAGCAGTTTCCCAAGGTGGCCCTGAGCAGTGAGCCTGTGGAGGGCTCCTCAAGCCAACTGGAAAAATAGTCAACTCTGTACCCCCGAAATATGTATAATCAATTATGGCTCAATTAAAAACTTTATTTTTTGTTGCAGTCCTGCTATGTGCCAGGTACTGAGGTAGGCACTGGGGATAAAAACTCACTCTCTCTTCCATGCCCAAACCTGAGACAGAGAAGCCCACGTGGGATCACAGTTCTGAGAGATCACAGGCAGCTGTGGGGCCCAGAGGAGGGGCCCCCAATGCATCCGAGGAGTCAGGGCCAGCTTTTAGGAGGAGGTGACTTCTGGGCTGAGGCTGAAGAGTGAGCAGGAGGAGGCAGCAAGAGCATGGGAAGGGAGCACAAAGAGGCTGGGGCTGGGGGCGATGCCAAGCCAGGTCACGGGGGTCCTTGAGGCTCTGCCGGGTGTGGGAGGAGAAGCAGGGTTAGGAGGACCGATTCTGGCATTATTATTTCCCCCTTTTACAGACTAAAATACAGAGGCCCAAGTCAGAGCAGGGACAGGCCCACACCCTACAAACCCCTGTCCAGTGCTCTTCCCGCTGCATCTGCAGTGTTCCAGGCACATCAGGTCCCTCCCTGGAAACTTCTGCAGCCCCTCAGGAAGGAGCCACCCTCCCATCCCGCCACACCTCCCTCATGCCTGCAGACCAGCCCTGACCTGAGTAACACTGACCCCAACCTGGAGAAAGCGATTCCCTTTCTGAATCCCTTCCAGTCTCATCAGTGAGAATGTGTTCTCTGCCCTACTCTGTCTTTAACGCTGAGTACCCCCAATCTCCTTTGTAACAGATAGAGAACAGGTCTCAGCACATGGCTTTGGGCCGGGGCACTGTGTCCGGGGCTAAAACATCATGTCCATTTCCAGAGATACCTTCTGTTTATGACAGAAGATACTTGCTTTTCACCTACTGTATCGTTTCCTTTTACCATAAATTCGTTGTTAACCATCAAACACATTTTAGGGACAACTGCGAAATCACTGGTGGACTAACTATTAGATATCAGAGAACTGTTAATTACTGTGGGTGAAATAACTGTCTTCTGTTATTAAGGGAAATGACCTTACTTTTTGGAAACAAAGGGTAGCGTACATGGGGATGAAAATTCACGGTGTCTGTAAGTGACACTAAAATACTTCAGAAAGAAATAGATGAGGCAAGAAAGTAAGGCAAAGGCCAACATTACACCTGGGTGTCGGGCACATAGTTCATAATGATATCCTCTATTTTTCTGTGTGTCTAAAATTATTCTAATTCAATCTAAGCGAGTTAATTCAAGGAAAACATTAAGAAAACAATCATTATGGCTGACCCTGGGTGGGGCCAAACTTGGGAACATGGAATGAGAATGAAGAAGACTGGGCAAGGTAGGAAGAACTTTCTGGGCTGGGAAAGCCAGCCCTGCATGTGGGAGGTCCATGCCCTGTGCATGCCTTCCCCTGTCTGCAGCCCCTTCCCCTGGAACACCGACTCTCCACCCAGCCTGGCATCTGGTGCTGAGTGGCTCCAAGGGCTCAGAGGCTGACTGTCCCCCTTCCCCGGGACTCTGCTCTCAGGTTTGGGGCCAGGCAGGAGGCCAATAGCTCAGTTGTCCACAAGTCCTGGGAGGCTCAGCCACTCTGCCAGTGTCTGGGGTGGGGACAGACAGAAGGGTACAGCCCCTTCTCACAGGCCCAGTCCACCCTTTTGGATCTGGGCCTAGGCATCTGTCTTCTCACTATCCACCTTATTGGACAGGCAGGGAAACTGAGACCAAGGCCTGACCCAAATCCCCTGTCTCAAAGCCTGGACTCTTCCTAGAGACCCAGGACACACAATACTGCAGAGGGAAGAGGTAGAGAGAAGGCCCAGGGCACAGAAGGGTCAGAAGCCAGCCTCTGGTCCCCAGTGAGCTCGGGTCATAAGCGGAGAGGGCACAGGATCCCAGAAGTCAGAGATCTCTGAGATGAGGGAATCACAGTACAGGCTGTGACCCTCGGCCCCAGCAGAGGTTTCTCCCCTCCTTAGCTGTGCCCCCATCAGAGCTGCCCCAGCCTCCCCCACTATTGCTCAAACAGAAACCTCAAGGCCACTCTCCACCCCTCCCTCTCCCTCACTCTCAAACCCAGTCAGTCGCCCCCCATCAAAGTCTCCCCTCTCATTCATTCGGTCAACAAATATGTATTGAGCTCCTATGTGTGCCTGGCACTAACTAGGAACCAGGGTCTAAACTGTGAACAAAACAGACACAGTTTCCACCCTGGTCAAGCTGACACTGGTGGAGAGGCAGACACCAAACAAGACACATAAACGAACATGAAACACTATGTCAAGGAGCACAGTGAGAAAGACTTGAGCAGCGTGTGCAGGCAACGATAGGGGGTGAGACTGTTTTAACGAGGAGTCACCTCTTAGGGGAGAGATTGAGCAGAGATGTGAATAAAGAGCGGGAGGGGCCATGGGGCTGCCTGGGGAAAGACAGGCCCAGGCGGCAGGATGGCAAGTGCTAAGGCCCTGGGGCAGGCAATGAGTTTGCCACAGGGAAGGAACAGCAAGGAGGCCGGTGTGGCTGAAGCGGAGAGCCAGGCGGTAGGCGGCAGGATGGCAAGTGCTAAGGCCCTGAGCCAGGGAACGAGTTTGCCACAGGGAAGGAACAGCAAGGAGGCCGGTGTGGCTGAAGCGGAGAGCCAGGCGGAGGGGAAGCAGCAGCAGGGTGTGACGGGGCAGGTTCCCGTGGGGAGGAACTGAGCAGGGAAAAGACAAGCTCTGACTTGGTTTCAGCAGCATCCTTTCGGCCGAGAATGGGGTGAAAGGAAAAAGGGGCAGAAGCAGGATAGTCAATGAAGGGACTCGTCCAGGCAGGACAGGAAGGAGGCTTGTGGGGAGGAACTGAGCAGGGAAAAGACAAGCTCTGACTTGGTTTCAGCAGCATCCTTTCGGCTGAGAATGGGGTGAAGGGGAAAAGGGGCAGAAGCAGGATAGTCAATGAAGGGACTCGTCCAGGCAGGACAGGAAGGAGGCTGGCGTGGTGGCAGTGGAGGGGCACGGAATGGCGGGATTCTGGATATGACAAGACGTACGGAGGGATCAGATGCAGGGTGTGGGAGAGAAAAAAAAGGAGTCTGGAGGGAAGATCGGCAGCTCCATTTAGGGGGCCGTGTTCCCCCCTGTATTTCTAGTGCATGGGATATATTAATCCCAACAAACAGTCGTTGAAAGAGAAAGAACAAATAAGGGAGTAGGAGGAGAATCCCAGCCTTGGATTCCTTCTTCCCACTTGAACGGTGTTTTTTCTTTTCAAGCCCATCAGAAGGCGACCCCTGGTGGCTAATTGTTGGAACTGCGCATCCTCAGGTTGTGGGCCCTAAATAACCCACAGCGGATCCTGGAGGATCCCTGGGACTGTATAAAGTCAGAACCACACCCCACCCCTCACTCACTTTACAGATGAGGATATTGAGGCTCACCTAGGGTTGGGGTCTGGTCTCCATCTCAACACCACCACCACTGCCCCTTCTGGCCTCCCAGTTATTGCTTTCCACAGCTGCACGGGGCTTTCAGGGAATCTTCCACACCCTCACAAAGATGCTGGTCTGCTTACAGACATCTCGGGTCTCAGCACTCCCAGCTCCCCAGATTAGCCCATAACATCCCTACTTTGCTAGGTGAGAAATCTCTGCCCCACCGTAGGCTGAAATTTCCACCATCCTTCACTCCCGGATTCCTGCCCTAAGGCACACAGCAGAGGTCAGTCTGCAGATACCCATTTTGCCACACATACACCTGGAAGCTGCTCCCCTCACCCCAGGTCCTCCAGCTTGGGTAAAGGGCATGCTCCCCGATCTGTATCATATTCAGATGGCCCCAGATTCCCCATCCCCCCACCCTCCAACCCCTGGCATGCCTTAGGCTGTCATTGTTCTTCACACAGGACAGGGCCAAGGAGAGGAAAGGAGGTCCCTGGTGTAGTCTGAGCAGAGCAGAGGGGGCTATCACCTCCCTTGAGCTGAATGTAAGACCTTTATTGATGCAACACAAGATAGAATTTGGTATTTTGTTTGTTTTTTTCTTCATTCTTCTTCTTTAAAAGTAATTTTTAATTTGGGGCCACATAACTAACAGGATTACTGACTCGTAAAAAATTAAAATATTTCAGTTAAGGTTAAAGTGCCCTCTGATCATTCCCATTCCCCCTTCCCATCCCCTGTTCCCTTCCACACACAAATTCCAAAGGTAACCGCTGCTGTCGATTTGAAATTTATTCTTCCAGGGTTTTTCCTATGGATGTCCATGTGGTAAACACACACACAGACACCTCTAAAGAAAATGTAGAATTTATTTGTAGGGATTGGTGGGGATTGGTTTTTACACAAATGGAATCATACTGTACATATTTATCCTCCTATTTCTTTTTCCACTCTTTTTGGGCTCTTGGGATCAATTCGTGGGTCTGAGATGGTATGGGCTTTGATGATGGGTGGGAGGGACTGCATTATGGTGCAGGCCCTTATGGGGAGCAAACTGGTCTTTAACTGGTCTGGAGGCCCCCTCAAGAGCCCCTCCCTAGCCCTCTTCTCCCAAATCTCCTTTTACCCCTTCCCCCCATCCCACCTCCCATCTTTTTCTCACCCTGGTATTCAGGCACACAACTCCCTTATGAAAAGGTCCTACACTACCAGATGCCTTCTTAAAAGGTTCTTCTCCAGAATTCGGGGCACTCTGCGCCGCCTGCTGGCTTCTGTGAGTAACTGCAGCGGAGCCTTCCCCATAATCCATTCACCCATCAATCCACTCACCTGTCAATCCATTCACAAAGTTGCCGACTCAACGTTTACGGCGTGAACCCTCCCTGCGGTCCGAGGACACAAACGCGGATTAGCTGATGTCTGCCCTGGAGACTCTCCCGGTGGAATGCGCGCGCCGTCGTGACCTGCCAGTAGAGTTTACAAATTTGAGGGCACAAGGTGCCGCGCCCTGCGTGGAAACACGTGGTCCAGTCTCCGCTCCTCTGGAGGGCAACTGCAGAACGTCTCTCAAGTTCACTGCTAGGAATAGATTCTACAGGCATTCTGCACAGGGCAAAATGACAGATTGGAAGGATGTTTATTGCAATGTTGTTCCTGATGGCAAATGATAAGCCCCCAGCAATGGCGGTAGGCTAAATTCATCCCGGTGTAAGTGGATGATGGAACACCAGGGCTGTAGGAAAGAGCCCCACCTGCCCACCAGGCCCACCGCTGACCTCGACCCTCCCTCGACAGCGAGCGTGAGACAGCTTCCCCCATGTACATCTGGCCGTTCTGGGGCCTGGGACTCTCTCCCCCTCAGAGGCTGTCCTGGCTGCCCCCACTGTGCAACGTACCCCCATTCCGTCCTCCCCAACTCCAGGTCCCTCCTTCTTCTTTCTTTTTTTTTTTTTAGTTTCCATATTGAAACAGAGTAAGGCTAGGCCTGTGAACCAAACTGACTCCATTTTCCCTGCAGAGGACACTTTGTTACTTTTCCACTCCCCAGTCATCAGACCCTCAGGGCAAATAATCACCCCATGGGCTGCCACGACCAAATAGACTGAGATAAGAGAGGAAACAGATATTTACTGAGTTGCAAAACCCCTCCCCAAGGCTTGTTTACTATAATTGTAAAAGTTACAGATTAACCTTAAGACCTCTTTAGGAATTCCCACCTGCCCACGAAGCATCAAGGTGACTGCTACAATGACCCTCCTGGGGTGACAATGATGAACACCACTGCCTACTGAGCATGCACCCATGACGCGAGCATGCGCCCATGACGCAACCAGGAAGAACAGAAGGGACCACCTCCAGTGACGCTGGCCTGCCACCCCTTAACTCCTTTCCCTGTAAGACCCTGAACAGCTCCCCTCGAGGGACTAGCTTTACTGTTGCTGCCCCCCTTATGCATCAGTCTATCTCCTCTTTTAATAAAGCGTTGCTTGCTTTACTGTTGGGTACATTGTTCATTTCTATGACTTTGGAATCCGAGAGCCTAATTTAATCATTGGCAAAAAATTGGAAAGCTTTGGACTCCAGAGAAGACTCTAGCTGCAAGAGGCAAGTGGCCACTGGGACTGTTTTGCTCCCGTGTCTCTGCTGCTGGTGGATCTCTCCTGGAGTCCCTGGCCTAAATTCTGACAAGGCAATGCTTTATTCTCTTTACCTTTCTCTGCTTTTCTGAGCCCTCTTCTGTTTGGTTGGATTGTATCCACGTCTGTATAGGTGCACCCTGGAGGGCTCCTGCCTGTGCTTTGTTTTTCTGATTTAAATCTAGTCGATACTTTTCTTTATGCTGAAAACAGTGGGGAGAACTGCTTTTATCAATTACTGTTAATGGAATAGGTTGGCCCTGCCGATTAGGACTAGGCTAAACCGGACCCCACTGCTCCTCTTTTCTCTTTGTTTGTTTGCTTGGTTAGACATTTAGTTGAGTACTGGTAATCTGAATAAACCTTGCCTCAACTTTTGGACTTTCAGGTTATTTGTTTAGTGCGAGAGGGCAAGCCGAGCCTGGCCTGTCGGTAACAATATTAAGGTTTATTTTTTCTTCTAGACTGAGGTTAAGTAACAACTTAAATAATTATCAGGATGTATGAATGAACATTCATCCAGAAGAAACGTTACCGTTTAAAAGTGGCTAAGAGATATTTTGCATGTAATAAATATATTTTATGTTTAGATTAACAGGCACCATACTGAGAGCAGAGAGATTTCTTTGCCTTTTGGTGGCTGGCCGGTAAGGGGATCCAAACCCTTGACCTTGGTGTTACCAGCATCATGCTCTAATCAAGTGAGCTAACCAACCAGCCCAGAGAAGTTTTTTTAACCAATACATAAATTACATTCAAGAACATGTGTTTATAGGGGCCGGCCCGTGGCTCACTCGGTAGAGTGCGGTGCTGACAACACCAAGGCCACAAGTTCGGATCCCATATAGGGATGGCCAGTTGGCTCACTGGGTGAGCGTGGTGCTGACAACACCAAGTCAAGGGTTAAGATCCCCTTACCGGTCATCTTTAAAAAAAAGAAAGAAAGAAAACGTGTTTATATCTTAAGTATGATATATCCTTAAATGTTTTTCTTCATATAGCACCCAAATTTCCAATCTGACTAGAAAGTATCTCCTAAAATATAACTCATACCTTAAGTCATAAAAATAAAGGTCAAAGAAAAAAACAATTTAAGACAAAATTTACAGTTTATGTTCTTAAGTCCCCATTCAGTAAAATATCATCAATAATTTACTAAAAAGCAAATGAACTGCATACATGCAATCTGTTAGTGCTAAAAATCTGAAATATATATTTTTAAAAGCCACTCTTCCTGACAATATTTTAAAATATTGCATCTCTGGTGGCCAACCTGAAAACTATCAAGCATTTTATTTCCCTAGTTTTCATACCTCCACCCCACCCCTACCCCTTTTTATACTTTAACATCCACCCAGCTTTTGGGTGGCGGGGGGTAAATACACTTATATCCCAAACAGAAAACACTGATAATACTCCTTGGTAAACAAGGAAATCCCAGAACAGTCCAAGCCTACAACTTTGCTCCTAAAGTGTGGTGCAGGCTAAAAGATAGGGGAAAAAACAATCAATGGTCCCTTTATTGATGCAGCCAGAATGCTCCTGAGAGTCCATAACGGTTTGAGAATTTGCTGATGTCATTCTGAAGAAAGTTTCCACAGATTGCAGACAAGTGTCGCCGAGTAAGTCTTTCATAATTTTTCTATTTATGTCTGCCACGGAGACTGAAAACACGAAAATCTTTTCATTACAAAGGCCAGCCTAGATGTCCATTTCCTTTTCCTGTTTCCCTCTTTATTCCTCGTGTTTTTTGGCAGAAACACTCTAGGTCTTCCTCTTCCTCGTCCGACATACTTCGAGACCTCTTTTCTGTTTGCTAAATCTTTATTTACTGGAAAACTTACCTTCTCTCTCCTCTCTGTTCGCCTCCTCTTGGCCTCCGGCTTTTTTTCTATAGAAGGTGATGATTTCTCTGTGTGTTGTGCGTTTAAAAGTTTTCTGCTACTAAATGCGTCACCGGAGGGGCTGGCCGGCTAGGTCAGCGGGTTAGAGCGTGCACGATAACACCAAAGTCCAGGGTTCGATCCCTGCACCGGCCGACCGACCGAAAGAAAAAATGCAACAACAGGGGCATGCTGCATGTAGGGTGCACTCGGGACACGACCCGGTGGCCGTCCTCGGTGTCCCGGCTCGAGCGGCGGCGGCTCGGCTCCGCCCTCAGATCTGCGCCGCGCCTCCGCTGGCCGGCTCTCAGGTTCTCTTTTTTTCTACAGAGCACATAACATACTAAGTAATTTCTTTATTGATTATGTGTATTGTCCATTTCCTGCCACTAGAATGCAAGGTTTTCAAGGACAAGGACTTCGGTTTTATTTTTTCCTTTTCTTTTTCTTTTTTTTTGGGGGGGGGGGGGGGGGTTGGAGGGGGCTGGTGACAGAGACAGGAGGAGGATGAAGCAAGCCCTGCCCTGAGGGAGTGCACAGTGACCAGTGTAGGATGATGTTTGCCCGAGGGGGAACTCACATGGGCTCTGAACAGGAGTGGCCAGGTCTTTGGGAGCTGAACACCACGCTCTAACCAATTGATTTGTTCAGTTTTATGCCCCAAGTTTTATATCCCAGTTTTATAGCTCATAGTGCCTGACAGAGCTGACAATTTGTTGAATGAATGAATGAATTCGAATGAATAAAAGAAGCCAATGAATGAAGCTCTCGATGTATGGGACATAGAAAGATCTCTAGGAGATAGGAAGTGAAAAAAGCAAGCTTAGGAATATGTGTGTGTGTGCCCCCCTGTGTAAATAACGTGGGTGGGATGTTTTTCTGCAAACTTAAAACTGCTCAAAATAATAGTCCATTAAATAAACAACAACAAAGGTTACACAAATTTCTGGAGATTACAAGGAAGGAGCGAATATATTAGTTGGGATTCACTCACGTATTCACCAAACTTTTATTAGGCTCCCAGTATTTACTGTTTATAATAGATACAGATATCAGGAAAGGCTTCCTTGAGGGAGGTGGCATTTGAGATTGGCTTTGAAACATTTCAACTTTGTTTTCTTTTTGGTGGCTGGCCAGTAGGGGATCCAAACCCATGACCTTGGCATTATAAAGCTATGCTCTAACCAACTGAGCTAACGGCCAGCTCAGAAGCTTTACACCTGTTAATTTTGTTTCGTTTTGTTTGTTTTTTGGCAGCTGGCCGGTAGGGGGATCCAGACCCACGACCTTGGTGTTATAAAGATATGCTCTAACCAACCAAGCTAACCGGCCAGCTGAGGTTGGCTTTGAAATATGCAGGTCATGCCAGAAAGAAATGGGTGCAGAAAGGATATTCTAATAGAAGGATCGGTATGGAAATTTTGGTGGTCAGATGTACTATAAATTCTTGGAGAATGGGAAGCAGTTCTGGCTGTCAGTAGCGAAGGCTATGTATAAGAAAGAGCAATTGATAGACTTGTCAAGGTTTATCAGTTCCAGCTGAGAAAAGACTTAAATGTGAGGCTTAAGCATTTTTCTTAATTTGGTGAGTGACGGGAGTCTTTGAAGGCTGGTGGTTAGGATGTGTTTTTAAATCAAAAATAAATCAAGGATTTGGATCCCTGTACCGGCCAGCTGCCAAAATAAATAAATAAATAAAAATAAAAGTAACATAAGAGGCATCTGTGAGAAGATGGCTGGAGGTGAAAACACAGCAGCAGAGATGCGAGTCAGACTTGAGGGGGAACTTCCTGGCAGAGTTGGGAGGGAGAAATTGGGGCCAGGAGCACCTCACTGCTGTAATGCTGGTGCAGGACAAGCATTCCAGGCTCCCATAGGGAGGAAATGCTTGTGTCCTTGAGACCTAAATTATTTGGTACTGTAGGGTTAGGGAAAATGGCTTCTCTCCACCCTTTTAGGATTTTTGTTTTTTGTTTTTTTTAATTTTTTTTTTTTTTTAAAGATGACCGGTAAGGGGATCTTAACCCTTGACTTGGTGTTGTCAGCACCACGCTCAGCCAGTGAGCTAACCAGCCATCCCTATATGGGATCCGAACCCGGGGCCTTGGTGCTATCAGCACCACACTCTCCCTAGTGAGCCACAGGCCGGCCCTCTTTTAGGTTTTTTGGCTGAGTTACAAATTAAATTGACATAAGACAGATGAACAGGGGAAAAACCATTTTAATTACATACATACACATGAGAGTCCCACAAAATATGAGACTCAAGAAAGGTCAGATGATTGAAGCATCCTGAGCTACAGAAAAGAATAGGGGCCTGGAGCTTCTCGGGGGGGTGGGGGGGGGTGGAGAGTGTGGGGAGGAACGGTATGGTGAATAAAGGTTATCTTATGCAGATAAAAAGTCTCTCAGGTAATGAAAGTTGCCTGGAGCAGCCCTCTTCCTGAGACAGGTATTTCGACTAATGTAGATTTCCTTTATAAATGTAAATTTCTTTTACAAAAGGACAGCTTTTCAGAGCTAGCTACTTCTGTGTTTGCAGTTTCTCAGAAGAACCAGCTCAAAATATGCCAAAGAAGTATATTTTGGGGTGGCACATCCTGGTCTCCTATAGTAATATTTTGGGGGTGGTGTCCTGAGCCCCTGCCTGCTAAGCAAGGGATCTGGTCTCCTTCCCCAGCATCTGCTCACCTCTCCTCCCAAGCTTTTGCCTGGAGACTGATCACTCATTAAATAAATGAATATCTTGGAGAATAACACAAAAAACAGGCCAGAATCATTCCTAGAAGTCAACATGCAATGAGCAGTTACTAGGTGCATTTTACACTGTGTAGGTGCCAGTTTGAGTCAAATTCCAGTCCTGTAATTACCGGCTATAGCACCTTGAGCAAGTTGCTTAACCTCTATGAGCCTCAGTTTCTCCATCTGTAAAGTAGGGAATAAAAGCAGCACCTGCCTCATTCCTGTGCAAAAGGCCCCAGGGTAGGGCCAGAGCCAGCTGCTTGGGCAGGTCTTTCACCCTGTGGGGATTAACCCTCATAAAATCTGGATGGCAGAAAGCACTCACTAAAGTGAGCACTTTGTTGTTGCTGTTGTATCATCAGGATTCTCCTCCTAGCCAGTCTGCAGGGCAGATTCCAGCACACAGTAGGCTCACACTGGGAGCCCCACCCCCCCTCCCTTTCCCCCACCCTCCGCCTGCCTTTCCCCCACCTCTGGGCGGGGACAGGTTAATACTAACCGAGCTGCCTCCAGCCCCTCCCATGCAGAGCCGCTGGAGAACTGCACCAGCAGGTAAGAGGGCAGAACTGGGTGGCTCAGGTCTGTGAGGGCACAGCTGCACTTCCTGGGCCACCGCTGGCTGGGAGCACGGGGCACCGAGGGCGGGGCACTTGCTGGGGTTAGCAGGTGGCTCATGGCCTTTCCCCTAGCTTTAGGTTGCAGGGTTGGGTCGGGATAGGCCAGAGGGACAAGAAGGAAGAAGGGCCTCCTCATCAGCTGGTTACAGTAAGGACAGGCTGAGTCGGCTTTGCAGACCCCAGACCTCTCGTGTGGCCAAAAGCCTGGGCCCGCACTCACCTCTGCCCAGCTGCATCTTCAAGCCATGGGGACAACAAGATGGCTGAGCCTCACCAGCTTGGCACAGGGGTTGGGATGGGCACAGAGGGAATAGCAACTGGCCTGGGGGAGGTTCCACCAAGGCCAGTCCCGTGGGAGTCCTGACGCCCTTCCTGGCCCTGGGAGGGAGGGGAAGGAGGAAGAGAACTCACGTCCGGTCTCACAGGCCAGCCTGAGCTTCCCCCTCCCTCCTCGCTGGCAGCCGAGCCCAGCAAGCCTGGGCATTTCCAGACCCTTTCCCAGACAGAGAAACCAAGGCCCAGAGAGGGTGAGCAGCTGGCCTGAAGTCACACAGCCAGGGAGCACAGGCCAGGATGACTGCCACGGTCTGAGACTGGGGATGGGCAGGGTGTGGTCAAGTACCCCCTCCTCTCTGGGCCTTGGTTTCCCCACATGTATGGGATGGGGACGTTGAGTTGGGATGAGTTCTGGGGGAATTCTATGGTCCAAGGTATGGAGAGGTGGAGAACTGCTCTTGACACACGTGGATGTCAGCAGGAGGGCAGCTGAGCTGGGCACGGGCTCCCGCACACAACCACTCCTCCGCCGCCTGTACCCTGCTCGCCTCCTTCTCAGCCTCAGCTCCTCGTTTTTCTTGTTTCCGTCCCGCGTCTTTCTTTCTGCCCATTTCTGCTTGTAGCTTTTGGTTCTTCCTCTCTGTATCTCACTTTCCTCTCTCGCTCTCTTTTATCTCCCCATCTCTCCCTCTAGGCTTTTTGGTTTTGACCTGAACCAATAGAGCTATCAGCACAATGCCAAGCCAATCCTGCCCAGTCTTACTAAGTGAGGCCAGGTCCGGCCTCTAAGCAGAAGCCTGCAGGACTTACCAAGTTCTCCAGGAGCCTGGAACCTAAGACAATGTTAACTCAGACACTTGCCCAGGAGCAGGATGCGTCCAGTGCCCAGGCTGTCAGCTGGCGTTGCCTGGGGGCCACTCTCACTGACTCAGCCCACATATCTGAGGCAGGCTTTCTCCAGTCTGGCCCACGGGGCTTGGTGCCTGCCAGCTGCCAGCCTGTCTCTGCAGAGTGAGAATACGACCACAATGCCAGAGGGTCCGGTGGCCCACCTTTGGCAAGCCAGTTGGTCACCTGGGCACTGGAGGAAAGGACCAGGCCCTGCTCACATGGAGATTACACTCCCGTGGGAGAGATCAACGCTCAACAGATAGACTCAGATAAACTCCTGTAACTGAGCTGGTGTCCGATAATACTATGAAGGTGTAAAGCAGAGTGCAGGAGAGTGCCGGGGGCATAAGCTGCTTGGGCTTTGATGGTCAAGGTCAGGCAGGATGGGGGAGGAGATGGCCCAGCCACACAATGAGGGTGCACTGGCCCTGCACAGAACTCTACTACCAACTCCCTTCACTTTCTAGGGCCCGAGACACTCAGCTTTTGATGCAAGAAAGCAAGAGACACCTTTGCCTAGAACTGACCCTTCTGGTTTCTCTGTTTGCCCACCCATTGTGGAGCATCTTAGGTTTCTGGTCTCCCATAATCACAGAAGGGGCCCTGGATTCTTGGGAAGCAGACTTGTCTTAGAACCTCTCTCGGTTCTCCTGGGCCTGTGCCCCATTTCTCTGCTTCCCACGCCCCAACACTACAGAGGCTGGCAGCAAGTGGAAAACCACTCTGCTCAGTGAGGCCCCTGCAGCCTCTTCATAACCCCTTACCCCAGGCTGCCGAAGAGGGCTGGGTCCGCAGTCAGACATGCCTGGGCTCAAATCTCGGCTCCTAGGCTGACAGAGCTGTGTGACCTCAAGCAAATTCCTTTCCCTCTCTGAGCCTCAGCTTCTTCATCTGTGAAATGGAGGTAATCGTTTTATTATAATACCTACCTCAGGATTGTTGAGAGGATTTTATAGATAACGTGTGTAAAGAGCTTTAGCACAGGGCCTGGCATGATATACAGCTGATAAGTGGCAGCTGTTGTTGTTATTGGTATCTTTTTCATCTATGTCATCACAGCAGCTCCTAACTGGCTAACAGGCTCACTCCTGCTTCCTCCTTATTCTCACAACAGCCAGTCTCACTGACAGGGCCATAGGTGACCTGCCCCTGTCTCCTTCCCTGTGCCTCTCACTCCCACTGCTGCAGACACATTGGCCTCCTACCTGTTCTCTGAACACCAAGATCTGTTTCTGGGCTGTGGCAGTTAAGTCCCACCCAGGGCCTTTGCACTTGCTGTTTCCTCCCTGGACCACTCTTTCCCCAGACATGGATCCCTCCTGCATTTCCTTCCACACCCCGCTGAAGGTTGCAGCAGCTCTCCCTGCCCTCCCGGCTTTGCTTTCCTCTGCAGCCCTTGCCACCAGCTGACTGCTCCATATTTCTGTCTTTATTGTGCTTAGTGACTGCTTCCCGCACATTCCTGAGAGCAGGGATTGTTGTCCAGCATATAGTAGGTGTGCCATAAATACTGGCTAAATGAATGAACAAGACTGCAAGGTCATTGTAGAAAAAATAGAAAATGTAGATGCATCTTTTAAAAGTATCCCCAACACACTGAGCATCAGCCATTCTGAGTCTCTCCTCAGTTCTCTGAAATAGCCAGGCCTTTTGTACATGTAGTTCCCTCTGCCTAGACCATGCCCTTCGTTGTCATTGGTGGCTGTTCCTCGCTGTGTCCCCCAAGTCCAGGGGCACGTGGCACTTTTGAGAAACAGGAGGTAATTGGGGAGTAGACAAGGGCAGTGGACGGTAGGGGCATGGGGCTTGCTGGGCCACACCACCAGCCTGCCTGTTTTCCAGATAAAGGAACAGAGACTCACGGAGCCAAATCACTTCTCTCGATTACACAGCCATGGTGAGCCTGGGTCAGAACCCAGAGAACTCGGCCCTGTGGGGAGTGGAGATTTGGGCTTTTGATGCCTAGTGCCGATTGCAGCCCCTTCCCATCCCTGTGGCTGCCCTCTGGGGGACAGCTACCGATGTTTGCAAATGTGTAACTGAACACCTTGCTGGGCCTTCTTATTAGCTTAATAGCTTTTCAGATGGCAAAGGTAACCATCTTCTGCAAGTTTGCTTCCTCCGTTTAATTATTTACTTCTTTTTATTAGGTGTGCCATTCATTGCCTCTTCCACATCCTTGTTTATTTTGCTCGTACTTCTGCCGTCGTGACCTAGAACGGTGAGTCAATGCACCACTGCACGGGGCTCTTATCCCTGTCTGCTGGCATGTCTGAGACGATTTTGGGAAATGTTATTCAGAGCAGAGATACTATAGTTATGACTCCTTTATGAATTATAGTCCTTATCAATATGAAATGACTCTGGGTCTTCAGACTCCATGTGGAGAACTCGTTGTTCCGTCCTCCCTCTTTCTCTTTCTTTCTTTTTTTTTTTTTTTTTTTTTTTTTTTCTCTGGAAGACCTTTGCCCCCAAGTTTTCTCATAATCTCTCAGTGTTTTTTTTAAGGTGTTGTCTAAACAACTACTTTTGTTAGATTTTGATTTTCGATCAAATCCTGGTGGGGACAGGACCTGAGTTTCTGAGTCAGGGCATAGGTGGTAAAGGAGGTAAATGTATTCATTAGTTTTTAGTTACTACAATGAGTCAATATGCATCCTTGAACATAAGTCTCTGTACACTTAGCCAGTGTTTTGCTGTATATAAAATAAGGGTGACTTAAACAAGATAGAGGTTTATTTATAACTTCAACAACAACATTAAACAAACAAAATAGTGCAGAACAGAGCTGGTATGGCTGCTGTCTGCCACAAAATCCCTAGGGAGTCCAGTCCCCATCTAGCCTCCACCCCATCCCTCATAGTACAAAATGGCAGCTGGAGGCCATCACATCTGAGTTCCAGATGGCAGGAGGAAGGAATAGCAGAATGGCACACTTGCTCAGCTTGTAAGGATTGAAGGTGGGATTTGAACCCAAGTGTCTGCTTCTGGGTGTTACTTCAAGGGAGAGCACTAAGCTGACCGGAGGCCATGCTCAGAGTCTGGGACTGAGAGAGTCAAAGACTGAACTCCAGCCCCTGCTTTACCCCCAGCTAGTGACGGATCTTGCACAAGCCACATCTCCCTCCAAACATAAGGGCTGGCCTTAATCAGGAATTGCAGTGCCTAGGGGGTCTTGGGGGAGAGGGGCAGGGGAGGGCCTAAATTAATGAAGGCAAGAGGGATTTTTGCCATGTAGGCATGCAAGCTGGTGTGGCCAGGTCTTCCAAAATATTCCTGAGAAACCAGAAATCCTGAACCTTGTATTCCATCTCCTGACTTGCGGTTTCCAGTAACTAATTGTTTAAAACACTGAGCAAACCAAAGTAACATGTCTGCTGCCTGGCTTTGGCTAGTGAGTTACCAATTTATAAATCCTGAGCTAAATCATTGAGAAGAGCCCTCCACCTTTCCAATGCCAGACTCCAAATCAGTCCCCTGCCCTCATAGAGCTTCAGTCTCCAGATATCTTCATATCTCCACACAAGAAAAACCTTAAATGAAGGGACCATCGGGCACAGGTGAGGACACCTGTGAAGGCTGGGCAGCCCAAGGAGGTGTGCTGGGGACAGGATCTCTGATGAGGAGGACAGCACAGGCAAAGGTGGGGAGGGAAGAACGCGGAAGGGTGTTGCCCGGGGCCTCCCCTCTCTCTGTGGGTCTTCTTGGCTCACCAGAGCCAGGCTGTTAGGTCAGCTTCCTAAGTGAGAAAACAGAGCTGCAGTGACTTGCGTAAGGCCCCCAGAAGGAAGGTGGTGGAGCAGGACTGAAAGCAGGTCTGACCACGTTCCTTGAGAGGTAGGGGGGTGGCCATGGTGGCACCTGAGGACTGGGTTTCCTCAGTGGAGGTAGAAGGAAGGGAGTTCAGGCCCTGGGAACCATGGAGAGGAGCTGCCGGGGTGTTGGAGTTTCCTGGGTGGGGTGTAGCCACAAAGGACACTCCTGCATGTACTAGAAAGACTGATGTGTGAGCTGAGGGGTCCCAACACCACCCTGGGCAGGCTGCCTGCTGCAGGTGACCTCCAAATCCCACCTCGGCCTCAGCAGAGCCCCTCCACTGCTCTGGACCCTGTCTCCCTTCTATAAAAGGAGGTGACTGGCCCAGCCGACATGTCTCTCACATGATGCATATACCACTGGTGATTTCAGTTGGTGCCTCATGGGGGAATCTTTTTCCTTTTTTAATCTTACCAGTCATGTATTAATTCTTATGTAAATTAGTAAGGGGAAAAAAGAAAAACAACTATGTTGCCAAACCTGGCATTTCACAATAATAAGAGCTAACCCTTAGTGAATGCTTACTATGTGCCAGGCACCGTTTAAAACAACATAAACTCACTAACATATTTACATCTCATTAGAAACCATAAGGTTCATATTATCATTGTCCTCGATTTACAGATGAGGGAAATGAGACACAGAGAGGCAAAGTCACTTGCCCAGAGTCACCTAGCTAGTAAGTGGCAGAGCTGGGGTCAAGCCCAAGCAGCTGGCTCCAGGACCATCTGGCTTCTCTGATATTTTGGCTTAGACTAAGGGACAGCACAGGTGGAGTGACACTGGTAATTGGGAAGGTGGGAAACAGATGGCAGAATAGTTCTGGAAGGGTAGAGTAGGTGGTCTTCAAAGGCCTGTCCAGCTAGAGAGTTCTATAATTTCAAAAGAAAACCAGATTGAAATTTTATTTCAGGCAACCATATTTTTATATGTTCACATCGTTAGCAGATCAAAACTATATAAAAAGATATGTATACCCAGCATTTCCTGTGTGTCCTTTAAGGGTTGCTTTATGCAAATCCAAGCAAAGAGAACATATTTTACCTCCTCCTCTTCTGCATTAATAAGGCGATACGCTGTTTACCTACCTTGATTTTGTTCACTTATCAACATAGCCTGGAGACCTTTCCCTATCAGCCGGTTGCTTTTCTCATTCCTTTTTCCTTTAAACAGGTGTTTGGTCCAGCAGGTAGACAGTCCCTTTAATAAGCCCTTCCTCTGTTGATGGCAATTTGGGTTGTCTCCCATGTTTTGCTATCAACTGATGCCAGAGAAGCTCTTGGGAGGCCTAATAGTCGGCCTCAACCCACCCCATCCTCTTAGCAGATTGTTGACTCTGCCACAGGAAAGAATTCAAGGGCAGAGTCACAGTAGAAAGTGAGAACAGGTTTAATGTAATGAATAAGAGATACAGATTTCACAGACAGAGTGTGGCCTAGCTCCAGAGACTGAGCAGGACCCGCGCCAGGTTTAATACAAAAGTAAGAAATACTTAAAGTTTAGCACAAAGGGCAGGCTGGCTGACGAGAGTGAATCAGCCTCTTACTAAAAGTACGTTTGATACGAAAAGAAAGGGTACAGCCCCTCAGCCAGAGAAGCACGGGGTGGCCCCAGGAAAGTGAGCAGCAGCCCGCCTTCTGCCGGGGTTCCACTTTTATATTTTTTAAAAAGATGACGGGTAAGGGGATCTTAACCCTTGACTTGGTGTTGTCAGCACCACACTCACCCAGTGAGCCACAAGCCAGCCCTTGGGATCACACTTTTATAGTTTTGCTGTCTAATACATATTTGTGCTGTCTAATGAATATAAATTCCACTCTGCTGAGCATGATCGGCTATTAGGGTTATATAACCCCTTTCTAGGGATCGTGCCCAGCCACTGGATAGGTCAGCCCCTTGAGGTCTCAATTTCCCCAAGTTGGTGCCAAAAATAGAACCAACCAGCAACAGTGACTCTCCTCTAGGGGAGGGCCTCGAGGAGGGGTCTGAGACATCAGGGAGTGGCTTGAAACCCAGAGGTGTGTCCAGAAACCCGAACCCAGGGAGACTGAGCACCTCCCATCTCATTATCAACAAGGCCACAATGAATAATAATCTCGTACTTAACTCATTTTGTCCAGGGCAGGTAACCTTTGGCTCTGGGACAAACTCATGGTGAGAAGTGGCACTTCTGGGTTGTTTTCCCGTTGTGAATGAAGGCGACAATCTTTTCTTATGTTTAAGGCTTATTTGTACTTTTTTCTCTGAACTGTTCATGTCCTTGGCCCGCTTCTTTGTTGGGTCTTTTTGTTCTCGACTTCTAAAATTTCTTTTTATATTATGAAGATGAGGCCTTTTGTCTGTGATTTATGTTACAAATATTCCCCCCAGGTTGTCTTTTGTCTTTGACCTTGCTGTTGGTATTTTTTGCAGAAGTCGTTTTCTTTGTTTTGTTTTCCTGTGTTTTAACATTTATGCACTTGAATGTATCAAACTTTTCTCCTGTGGCACCAGGATTTATGAGTCATGGTTAAGAAAACCTAACCCACTTGAAGGATAGTTATAAAAAATTTCTGTTTTCTGCTAATTAAAAAGCCAGCTTGTTCCTAGGGAGGAGAGTGATAAGAGAAAAACCCTGGGCCCAAAAGCACAGTCCCTCACTAGGCAGTGAACTTGAAATTGCTCACCCGGTGTTTTTCTCCTTCAGCTCCGCGGCAGACTGGTCTGGGGAGGCCGCAGCCTCTGGCCCAGGGCAGACACCACCATGGCCTTCTTGATGCACCTGCTGGTCTGCACCTTCGGGATGGGTTCCTGGGTGGCCATCAATGGGCTCTGGGTAGAGCTGCCCCTACTGGTGACGGAGCTGCCTGAGGGCTGGTACCTGCCCTCCTACCTCACAGTGATCATCCAGCTGGCCAATGTCAGCCCCCTCTTGGTTACCCTGCTCCATCACTTCTGTCCTGGCTGCCTTTCCGAGGTGCCTGTTATCTTCACCGTGCTGGTTGTGGGCACCATTGCATGCATCCTCTTTGCCTTCCTCTGGAATGTGACCTCCTGGGTGCTGGGTGGTCCCCACAGTGTCACCTTCATGGTCCTCACCTTCCTCCTGGCCCTGGTGGACTGCACCTCTTCTGTCACCTTCCTGCCCTTCATGAGCCGGCTGCCCACACACTACCTCACCACCTTTTTTGTGGGTGAAGGATTCAGCGGCCTCCTGCCTGCCCTGGTGGCTCTTGCCCAAGGCTCGGGTCTTACCACCTGCGTCAACGTCACTGAGACATCAGACACCACCCCAAGCCCTGTGACCACCAGGAAGACCAACATCACACAGGTACCCAGCGTTACCAGAGCCATGTCACAGCACTCTGTGCTTGATCGCAAGTGCAGGGAGGGCAAACATTTGCTCCCCTCTGCCCCACTAGGTTCTTTGGTTGGTCTACACATTGAATTCACATAAGCAGATTAACAGCAGAAAATCCATTTGAATTATGTACGTACACTCAGAGGCCCACAAACATGAGATTCAAAGAAGGGCCCGATGACTGAAGCTTATAGCCTCCTGAGCTACAGAAAAGAATAGGCGCTGGAGGGAGGGCGAAGGGAGAAAATGCATAGTGACTAGACATTGTCTTGTTACACAGATAAAAGGCTTTCCGTGATAACGGTTGTCACCTTTCTCTTCCTGGTATATATACCTTTACTAATGTAAATTTCCTTTATAGATGTAAATTTCCTTTACAAAAACGCAACTTTTCAGAGCTACACCTGAGTGTGCAGTTTCTCAAAATAACCAGCTCAAAATAATCAAGATGTACCCAAGATGTCTATTTGGGGGTGGCATTTTCTGGAATCCTACAGTCCTATTTGGGGGTGGTGTGTCCTAAGCGCTAACACAAGAGCCATCATGCGGAAGGCTCCTGTTTCCTAGACGGTGCTAGACCAGCGCTCTTGACCTGGCTGCCTTTTAGATCACCTGGGGGAACTGCTGAAACATACCAGTGGGCCCCATACACATCCAGACCAGTTAAATAAGACTCTCTGCAGAGGGGGCTTGTCTGAAATCCTCAGGGTCAGATTTTGTTTTGGAATCTGGAGTTTTAGGTGATAGAGCATGCCTACCCTGGCCCGCGGCTGCGGTGGTGCCGGTGACCCAGCAATCCAGCGCAGTGACACCACTTCCTGTCAGCATTCACGCCCAGTGGGTAGATTAGATGAGGGCTATAAACAGCCTCAAATCCACTCAACTGTTGCTACCAACTGACTCATGAACACATTTTGATTTTCAAAGCTTTTTGGATTCCAGAATTGCAGATAAGGGATTGTGAACTTATGTTTATTCAAAATTCCCCAGGTGATGCCCATGCATAGCCAGGGTTGAGAACCATAGACTTTAGACCTTATTTTGATTCCTCATGTTCTTAAAACTTCAAACTTTTTATCAGTGGATATTGGACAATTTACATATGTCTGGAATCATCCAAACCAAACAGCATAACAGCAGCAGTGGCCCCAAACCACACTGGCCCGCAAGCATTTTTTGTGTGTTTGAAAGAGTTGATATTTTAAATTTTTGAAATTTCACATGCTAGCATACAAATCTAGGTGTGTGACATCTCTTGAAAAGAGATCTGGCCACACCAGGCCACTTTGCCCTAAGGTGACCTTGGGTGGAGGCAGCCTTTAGGGTGGACAGCTCTCCAGTCCCTGGCTAGCCCCTCCTCTGAACGTAATTGTGGATGCCACCCCTGTGGGAAAGTAGAGTGGTAAAAGGTATAGCTTCCAACTCAGAAAGCACCAGGTGGACTGGCTTTGCTGCAAACTCCCCATGACCCTCAGATAAGTAACAAACCATTCTGACCTCAATTCCTTCTAAAACGAGGGATAGTGGGCCCCATGCACAGGGCAGTTAGGAGGACCCAGAGCTGATGCATGCAAAGTGCTGGTGTTCATTGAGCAGTCAGTAGTGCAAGCAATTCTTATTATTACCTTATTAGTTATTTGTGTATCAGTTATTTATTAACAGCAATTCACCTGTATTCTGTTTTCTCACTATCGTCAATATTGTTGTTGTTACCTGCATTCTGACATTCCCCAGGCATCTGACTGGCCCTTTCTTGTCTTTCCCCAGGGAGCTCACAGCACCCTTGGCCCTGACCTCCCTTGGACGTCAGCCCCCGTGGTCTCTCTGCAGAGCCGCTACCTCCCTGCCCACTTCTCACCCCTGGTCTTCTTTCTCCTGCTCTCTTTCATGATGGCCTGCTGCCTCGTCGCTTTCTTTCTCCTCCAGCGTCAGCCCAGGCGCTGGGAAAGCTCCGTGGAAGACCTCCTCAGCTCCCAGGTCACCCTGCACTCCATCCGGCCACGGGAGGAGAAGGCGCTGGGCCCCCTAGGCCCGGTGGACAGCAGCAAGGGCCAGGGGCATCTGGAGGAGAAAGTGGTCCCCCACCACCCAGCGTACCTGGCCTTCATCTATGTCCTGGTGGCCTTTGTGAACGCACTCACCAACGGCGTGCTGCCCTCAGTGCAGACCTACTCCTGCCTGTCCTACGGGCCTGTTGCCTACCACCTGTCCGCCACCCTCAGCTCCATGGCAAACCCCCTCGCCTGCTTCCTCTCCATGTTCCTGCCTAACAGGTCTGGCCCTGGGGAACCCTGGGTTGGGGAGCACCTTGTTCCAGAACCCCAAATTCTACTGTTCATACCTCCTGGGCTGTGTGGGTGGTGGTTAAGAACATGATTTCTGGAGCTCCACTGCCTGGGTTCAAATCCCAGCTCTGCCACTTACTGGCAGTGTGATATTGGACAAGTCACTTGACCTCTCTGTGCCTCAGAGATATTTATCTGGAAAAATGGAGGTAATATTAGTTGTACTTCCTGGATTGGGACCTGGGATTTCAATTTTTAATATGCTCAAGCGGTTCTGATGCAGGGGCCTCAGATCCTCATCGGAGAAACCTTGGGATCTTGAAATTTTAGGTCCTACAGCCTCCTGTCCACCCCTCTGTCCTGCCTGCCCTCGCTGGCCTTTCAGACCTGCTTACACTCACCTCGCCCAGCCCAGGAAGGAGGAGAGTGAGGACAGGAGAGTTAGGACAGAACATGTCAGTGCACCAGGAAGCTGGCTTTTCTCTCTTGGGGCTTAAAAGCCCTGGAGGGAAGATGGGAATATATGGGGAAGTAAGACCAGCGGCCTAGACCTGCAGGATCTGTTTGGAATACAGAATCTGAGAGTTATGGAATCCACGAATTTTGGAGCAGAAAGAGGCCTTAGTGGCAGAGGAAGTCCTCTTCACTCTCACCCAGGGGTCAGAGCAGTCTTGGTGTTCTGGAGATTGTGGATAGTGGGACCCCAGGGATAAGGACCTCAAATGAAAGGCAGTGTCTTTAGTTCAACCTAAGGTCTGCATGGAAGGTCCCCTGTAGAGTGATGCTGCGCAGCCAAGCTAGCTGCTGGCCAGGGCCCCTAGAGATCATGCTAACCTCGTGTTGCAGACAGAGGTCACCCAAGGTCACAGCACACCCTGCAGTGCCAGTACCGAGATCAAAGGCACCTTCTCATCAGCCTGGCTTCCTGGCTGAAGCTGGGGGTGTTGCAGGAGGAAATGGCAGCAGACACAAAACCAGGTGGGACCCACGGCTGGAGCCAGGCCCTGCACACTGCTCCTATAGGTTACCACAGACCTGCAAGACTCCCATTTTGCTGGTGAAGAAACAGAGGCTCAGGGACCAGTCTCATAGCTTAAATGATGGGATTTGAACCAGGTCCATCTGGCATCAGAGTCTGTTTTGTTTCTTCTGCTGGGATGCTGGGCCCTGCCCTTAACAGTCCCAGTGACTCACCCACTCCTGCCCCTCAGGAGCCAGCTGACCCACTTGAGCCAGGTAGCCTGGAATTTTCCACATGGCCCCTGGGGATGCAGAGGGCAGAGATCAGGCTTCTCACCTCCTCTGCTTACGTCCCCAACTCTACTCTAGGTCGCTGCCATTCCTGGGGGTCCTTGCGATACTTGGGACTGGCTTTGGGGCCTACAACATGGCCATGGCAGTGATGAGCCCCTGCCCCCTCATGCAGGGCCACTGGGGTGGAGAAGTCCTCATCGTAAGTACCTGGCCTGTGAGGCTGCTCCGCCCTCCCAAGCCCCCCATGTCTTAGCCAAAGCCTGGGGAAACCCCAGGCACAGCCCCTTCTATTGGTCAAAGTTTCTGTGGTGCTCTCAGGAAGCCCCAGGTGGGAGGGCCTGCTCTTCATTTGGGAGAGGAGGCTTCAGGAACTGAGGTGATGTGTCCAGCCTCTTCCTTGAATGCCACATTCTTCCCACCATGTGCACCTCAGCTGTGGCCTTCTCTCGGATGCCCTTGAATTGATCACGGGGCTGGAAAAGCCACTGAGTTCTCTTTTGCCATTCGTGGGTCAACTCATGGCAGGTCAACTCATGCCATTTGTGGGTCAACTTAGCCCTGCAGGGTCACTCCCACAAGGTTTTCCTTGCACTTAGAGGTTATTCCGTGGGTTTCTCTTAGCCCTATCAGGTGACCCTATGAGTGCCCTTCGCCCCTGGGGCTCACCCCACAAGCTCCGTTTACTCTTCATCTGTCCCCCCCCATCCCCGCAGGTGATCTCATGGGTGCTGTTCACTGGCTGTCTGAGCTACGTCAAGGTGATGCTGGGCGTGATCCTGCGCGACCGTAGCCGAAGCGCCCTCTTGTGGTGCGGGGCGGCGGTGCAGCTGGGCTCGCTGCTCGGAGCCCTGCTCATGTTCCCGCTGGTCAACGTGTTGGGGCTCTTCTCCTCCGCTGACTACTGCAGCCTGCACTGCTCTGCCTAGGCCGGCTGGGGAGATGTGGACCATCACAGGGTGCCAACCCCGCCCCCATTACTAACACCTGGAAACTGGCCCCGAGAGCGGGCCAGGGTCGTGCCCAAGGTCACAGAGCAAGTGGTTGGCAGCTGGGAGGCAGAGCCTGAGTATTTGAACCCAGAAGGCAAAGTCCCATTAGGGACTGTGGGGAATGCTACAGGCCTCCTAGAGGACCTGGAAATGCGAGGCACAGCCCTGCCCCCAACTCTGTGTCACGGTGCCTGTGATTGCACCAGTTCAGAACTTCTTTGGCTCTTGAGAGAGAACTGATTTGCAGGAAGCGGGTCCAACTATGTTAGACAGGAAACAGCTGGGAGGGCGAGCCCCCCTTGCAACGGTATGACCATGGGGAAGTCACTTGACTTCTCTGTGCCTCTCATAAAATGCAGATTATAATAAATAGCACCTGCCTCATAGGCTTGCCAGAGTTAAAAGGGAGGAGCACCCAGCATGTAGCTAGCCTTCCCAGGCCATTTTCTGATCTGATGCCCCATGGTAATAACACTGTGGGGCCTGCACACCGAGGACCCGGGGAAGCTGTTCCCTCACCTCGAAATGGGAGAGGTCATTGCTATTATGTTTTACTTTTTTTTTTCTTAAATAAAGACATTCCCTGATTTTATACTCAGATCAGCCTTCAAAGAAGTCCAATGTGAATCCAAAAAGTGTGTCAATATAATCAGTTTCCAGTTGGTTCTAAGGTCAAGGCTGAGCTCAAAATGAACAGAAACAAGTGCTTAGAGAATGTCTGATCCTGGGACTTCTTTTCTTTAGTGGTTTGTTTTGTTTGCTTGCCACCATCACCACACTCTCCCCTTTTCATTTATTTTGAATAGGTAATATAGTCACATGTTTCAAAAACCAGAAACTATAAAATGATGCGCAGGGAAAAGTCTCCGTCCCTCTCCTGTCCCCCATCTGCCCAGTTTCTCTTAACACACACACAAGCACTTTTATTAGTTCTTTGTTTACCTTTCCAGAGAATAGGCAAATGTAAGTGAATACAAATATAGAGTCTTCCTTCTCAGACTTCTTTTTACAGACTAAGTAGTAATTATTATGCACCTTGAACTTTTCATTCAACAGTGAAAATGGAGATAGACTCATTCCCTGTCACAGCTGCGTAGTGCTGTAATGTGTGGAGCTGGCAGGTTCCTTTAACCAGCCCTCTGGATAAAGACATTTGAAAGTGTCAGGGATGAAGTTAAAAATAAAATCTTCCACTAATCTAGAAAACCTCTCCACAAACAGAAGAGAAAGAAAACAATTGTATGATTGAATAAGCGTTAAGTGAGACTGCAGTGAGCATCGCAGACTGTCCACTGAAAAGACTGCAAAGGCAGAAATAACCGTCCTCTAGTACGATGACTGGACAGCACCGTTTGTCACATAGTTCATCCTGAATTCAGCTGGTAATTGGAGTGGCCACCTGTGTTAGCTAATTGTCTTTATCCAAAGGAAACAGACTCGTTTTTGCAACTTGGAGCCACGCACTGAAGTTAGGTTCCCACCCTCCCACGGAGGCTGGGCGATAAGGGTGCTATCTTCCTTGATGTTTACATCCCAAAGAGATGGCTCCCAGGTCCTTGGGGAAAACATTCCTGGAGTATAAAACTGGTAAGAGATTCATTCAGCTTTTAAAAAGACTCACATCTTAAAGGGACAAAGAATTTACAAGTTTTCTAAAGTAAAGAGTCATGTGCTTAACAATGAGGATTCATTCTGGGAAATGCACAATTTTGTCTTTGAGTGAACCTCACAGTGCACTTACACAAATCTGTATGGTATATCCTACTGCATACCTAGCCTATATGGTATAGCCATTATAATATTTTGGGACAACTGTCATGTGTGGTCCTTCATTGACCGCATCATCGTTATGCAGCACACGACCATACTCGAAATAAAGGGAGGGAGAATGTTTCTTTCCCTTTGTACCAGGGAGGATTAATTTTTTTATTTATATTTGCTCTTACAAGGGCATTTGGGATGTTTCTGATCATTCCTTCCCAGAAAGGGTGTTGGAGTGGATGATGGAGAAGATAATTTTCTCTGTACTGACATGGGAAGATGCACCAAGGTTAATCACGTACATACACAGAGAGAGAGAGAGAAAGTAGATTCAGGAGAGTCTGGAGTATGGCACTACCCATGCTGGGACATTGTCAGGGCTAGGTGGAGAGTAAGCTGGTATTTGGAAAAGACACCTCCACTTACGACCCTCTCTGGTTTTGCTTTCTCTCACTGCCCTTGGAAGTCTTTAGCCTTTAAGTTCATGTGCATAAGTCAGCTCTCCACAGCCTCTTGCTCAGTACATGAGGGTGATAAAGGCACCTTCCTCCCAGGATCATTGTGAGGATTAATTGAGCTAATTAGTGCACAGAGCTTAGCACCGCACCTGCAAACAGTCAGCGCTCCATACATGTCATTAAAAAGCTGCCACTTGGGAGAGTACCCACCACAGACCCTTGAGGCCCCTGAGCTACAATTCTGCCCACTCCCCCATGCCCACCCCTGCCCCTGCCCCAGCTTAAGTCCAGTTTCGAGGCTGACTTGAGAAATGTGATGTTTCAACAGAACATCAGGTGACCAACCAAGTAAGTTCCCTGAAGAATGAGATCAGGACTCTGGACTCAGCCTGGGGCTGGCAAGGGCATAGGATTCTCCAAGGACGCCCTCCCACCCCCCTCATCCCACAGCTGGTATCTCAAAGCAGGTAGGAGGAAAGAAAATGAAAAAAGGCCGAAGGTGCTGGCCAAGTAGCAGAGGCTGCACTTGTGGGGTGTGAGGCAGCAGGGTGTATTGAAGTGCCTGGAAGGAGGCCAGGGCGAGGGACCCATAGGTGGCGGGGGGGGGGGCATTGGCAGTCAAGATTATGGAAGAGGGAGAGGGTTGCGATGACCTGTGTGGGTTTTTTTGGGGAGCGGGTGACACTGAAAGGGACTGCAGCAGATGCAAGCAGGCTCAGAAACCACTGTAGCCACCCCAGATAGAAATAATGCCACCCTGGGCAAAGAGGGCCCCACACTGGGTGAGTGATGCCAAGGGTCAATGTATCACACAGATCAAAATGCTCTTCTTTTTGGTCTCTTAAGAATACTTTCCAGGAGGTCAGTGACCAACTGAGCAAAGGGACTCTACAAGAAAAGGACAGAACAGCCCATCCTCCTCCCTCCACCCCATTCCAGCAGATGGGAGCTGAGAGGTGTGGGCAGTAGGGGTGGTGGTCCCAGACTGTAAAGCTGGCCACCAAACGCCCACAGCGGGGGTCCCCAGGAGACTTTCTTCTTGCCATTTTGCTGGCATGGGGTACACAGGGAGACTAGAATTGCCTGAAAACCAGAGCCAGAAAAGTGAAGCCTGAGGCAGGGGGGCCCACCCATCCTGGCTCCCTAGGAATCTTGACCCCATTAATCCTGTCCTAGGTTTGGGCAAGTCCAACCCTGCTCAGGAATCCTGGACCCAGGCCCAGTTTCTGCCCTGCCCTGGGAAGGACCCTCCCAGGACAAACTGCTCCCAGGGCGTCCCAGGACAAACTGCTCCCAGTGGGCAGGGCTTGACTGATACATTTTAAAGCTTCAGACTTATGGCATGGCCTGTGGGCCTGCATGTGTGTCCCAGGCCCTGCAGATGGGGTCACATGCTAGCAGCTCCAAGCTCCATGAGGGCCGAGTCTGAATTGTTCACCCTATACCCCCGGAGCTCAGCTCAGTGCCTCACCCTGAGAAGTGCTCAACAGATATTTGCTAGTGGTAGGCAGAATGACTCCCAAATCTGTGCACGCCCCACTCCTGGAACCTGTGAGCATGTTGCTTTACATGGCAAAAAGGACTCTGCAGATGGAATGGAGGTTACGGACTTTAAAATAGGGAGATTACTTTGTATTACCTGAGTGGCCCAATCTAATCACATGAGCCCTTAAAAGCAGAGAATCAGAAGATATTCAGCAAAGGAGGAGAAAAAAAAGAAACACAGGTTGAGAAGTCAGGGAGTTTCCAAGGGTGAGGTTCGAGACGCCTGCCTTTGCTGGCTCTGAGATGCAGGAGGAGCCCATGCACAGGGGCCAGGAGAGCTAAGAGGCCCTAGGAGCTACAGGCAGCCCCCACTGACAGCTGACAAGGAAACGGGAAATCTCATCCTACGACCGACCGACCGTAAGGAACTGGCTTCTGCCAACAACCTGAGTGAGGCTGGGAGCAGATTCTTTCCCAGCACCTCCAGTAAGGAACACAGCCCCAACACCCTGATGTTAGTCCTGTGAGATCTGATCTGACTTCTAACCCGCAGAGTGTGAGATAATAAACTTGCATTGTTTTTAAACTGCTGTTCATAGTCAATTGGGGCAGTAGCAATAGAAAACATACAATGGTGTTCCCTCCCAAATTCTAATGCTCCTTAAGCTTGTAAAGTGTGTTGTTGTGCGTTGAAACAGCTACAGAACAGCCCCGGGAGTCAACACCACATTGCAGATGTGGAAACAGGTCCAGCTGGGGGCGGGGGGATGATCTCACCAGAAAATGGGCTGCAAAGATGGGACCCAAAGCCCACTCTAGCTGGCTTTGAATCCAGGGTCCTTCCTAATGAGCTGTTGGCATAAATACTAAGGTACCACTCTTCAGATTTGCCCTGGAGGAAGGTGGCCTCTGGAAGCTGGAAATGTAAAATCAGTCCAGGACTGCTTTGAGGACAGACCTCCAAGGCCACCTGAAAGTGAATCGATGGGTATTATATTTCCTTAGGGTTGGTCAGCACTGAAAAGGCCAAGAATCTACCCTGTCCATCTGCACTGAGGTCCATCACAGTGACCATCACCTCTGTGACTTTAAAGAGGCTTCCTATGGCTGCCCTTCCTGGTTAGCCACATGCCAGGGCACGAGGCCATTCCTGCGGTCACCTGCTGAGGTGACTTTTCATGTCCTGGCTCTTGCCAAGGCTTTACTTATTTTATTCTCACAGAAACCCTATGAAATACTTCCTATTATTATTTGTCCTGTTTTGCCAATAAAGAAACTGAAGCACAGAGAGGTTAAGTATCTCACCTGAGGTCACACAGCCAGTGAGTAGCAGAACCGAGACTCAGACCCAGGCTGCCTAGGCTCTGCATCACATGGTCCTTCTGTGTCAGAGACATGAGTCTCAAAGCATGTGAACTGGTCAAGAAAACCTTGATTCAAGGCAAGAACTGGCTTCAGATGGGAAAACTGGGTCACAGGGAGATAAAGCTCCTCCCCCAGCTTATCCTCTTCTGATTCAACCTTGAAAAGTTGAAATACACCCCAGTGGCCTGTCCTCTATCATCCCCACCAACCCCCTTCACACACACACACACTCTGTTGGAAGTGAGAAGAAGGAAAGAGAAATTAAGTGCTCTTCTAGAAAGGGTGTGACATATACACACAAAGACTGCTGCCATCACTTTAAGAATGACTAGCAGACGATCTGCAACTTTCCAAAGAAGTTTTGTCACACACTTTGTCTTGCAGTTCTGTTTTGCAATGGAATGGCCTTTCCTGATTCTCTTCATGACATATATAGGGATAAAATCTGGGGAAGTGCCGTGGTTGGCAAATATCGGTGTGGCTGGTACTCTGCCTTCCATTTGGAAATTGCTGATTAAGCAGCTGGCTGCTGGCATGCCTGAAGAGAGAAGGGCTGCTCTATTGTAGCCTGCAATCCGGCCAAGGCCAGTGTCCTTTCACAGAGTTCAGTGGTTAGGATGTAAGACACAGAACTTTCCCTCTTGATGGGGAAAGATGTTATCATTGAAAGAGTAAAGGTATACAACAAACAGCACTGCTAGTTGCTACAGTGTTCATCTTCCTGTTTCTTTCATAGCGATAGAACCCTTGACTTTTCACTGGGCACATGGTGGCCCAGGGTAAAACCCACGTTTCCCAGGCTTCCTTGTGGCTAGGAATAGACATGTGACTATGTTTCAATAAATGAGATGCAATTAAGAACAATGTGTGCAAATTCTGGGTTATGTATTAAAAGGAAGGATGAGGCCCACTACTTCCCGTTTTCCCCCTTCCTGCTGACAGGAATACAGATGTAATGGCTGGATCTGGAGCAGCTGTCTTGGACCATGAGGAAGGGAAGCCACAGGTTGAGAATAACACATATGCATGCATACGCTCTCACACACACTCACAGTCACACAGAATGCAGACTGGAAAGATATATGAGCACACTAAAATGTTAGCCCAGTTAATTCTGCGGGAGGGGAAGGATTTCAGTGATTTTTCTTTTCCTTCTTGACACTTTGCTGTACTCTGAATTTTTCTTTGGGTATGTGTTAGCTCAAAATTCAACAAAAAGTCTAAAGAAAGGAAGTTCCTATAAATAGATCCTATTGTTTAATTCACTTACATTTGCTTCCAGTGAGCCTCCAGAGGTCATATTTACATACACTTGGACTTAGAATTTTTGGAATATTTGGCTATGTTTCCTGTGGGCTATAGAACTTTCTTTTCAGATGTTCTTTTTACTGAACAGACTGTCTTGGAGATGGCCCCATGTCTTCTGTATAGGGTGACCTCATTTCTAGTAACCATCACAAAGCATTGGCCAGGTGAGCTGGGGTTTACCGAATGGCCCCTGTCCAGCTGCACTGTTTCTGACTTCAAGATACTGAAAACAATGCGGTGATGAATACCCTCATGCCTGCCTCTCTGTGCTCTAGTATGAGGCTTTGGCGTCTAACATATGTGGGTTCTAATCTGGCTTCCCTGCTTATTTGCTGCGTAACCCTCAGGAAAGTTACCGTGCATCTCTGCATCTCTGTCTCTTCACCTGTAAAACAGCGAATATAATGAACGCATAAAATTATTGTGAGGATAATAACCAAAATTTATCACGTGCTTACTGCATGCATGCCAGACATTTTTCTAAGTACCTCCCATGAATAACTTATTGAATCCTCACCACAAGGTGACATGAGGTAATGCTTACACATCTGCCCTGAAAGTTTTCTAGAAGCTTCAGGCTTTCAGACAACCAGAATGAAATCCTCTGGCTAAATTTTCATATGGAACCCTTCCACTGACTTCTTAGAGTCGGTGGGCATGTGGCCCTTGTGAAGTACAAACATTCTCTGGGGTAAATTAAGGGCCACACATTCCTCCCATCCCATAAACATGCCGAAGAGGAGTCTGTTTCTCTACTGACTTGAATCTGGGTGAACCATGTGAATTGTTTTGATCAATAACCTGTGGCAGAAGTGACATCATGTGGTGTCCAGAACCCATCTCAGCCTTGGGCCTTAGATCTTTGGAGCTCTGGATCTCCATGTAAGGAGGTGTATCTGACCTAACAGAGGAAGAGCGGCCACAGGCAGGGAAACAGACTGATGACAATCAGCACCAACTGCCAGACACGTGGGTGAGGCCACGTTGGACCTCCCAGCCCAGCTGACCCTCCTCTTAAATTTTCTGGAACGGTTTGAGAAGGATTGGTGTTAATTCTTGTTTAAATGTTGGTAGAATTCACCAGTGATCTGTCCAGGACTTTTCTTCATTGGGAGACTTTTGATTACTGACTCAGTCTCCTTAATGGTTATAGGTCTATTCAGATTTTCTATTTCTTCATGATTCAGTTTTGTGTGTGTCTAAGAATTTGTCCACTTCATCTAGGTTATCCAATTTGTTGGTATATGGCTTTTTCATAGCATTTTCTTTTTCTTTCTGTAAGATTGGTAGTAATGTCCCCACTTTCATATCTGATTTTACTAGTTTGAATTTCCCCCCCTTTTTTTAGTCAAATTAGCTAAGGGTTTGCCAATTTTGTTGATCAGGTTTTTGCTTTATTGATTGTTCTGTACTGTTTTTCCTTACTCTAGTTTACTTATCTCCACTCCAATCTTTATTATTTTCTTCCTTCTGCTAGCTTTGGGTTTAGTTTGTTCTTCTTCCTGTAGTTCTTTAAGGCGTAGAGCTAGGTTGTTGCTTTGAGACCTTTCTCCTTTTTTAATACTGGTATGTACAGCTACAAATTTCCCTCTGATCTGCTTTCATTATATCACATAACTTTTGGTATGTCCTGTTTTCATTTTTGTTCTCTCAAAGTGTTTTCTAATTTCTGTTGTGATTTCTTCTTTCACCCATTGGTTGTTTAAGAGTATGGTTTATGTGTGTCTTTTTTTTTTTTTTTTTTTTTTTTTTTTTTTTTTTTTTTTTTTTTTTTTTTTTTTAAAA
>NW_007727393.1:122048-136481 GCF_000696425.1 Galeopterus variegatus
TTTTTTTTTTTTTTTTTTTTTTTTTTTTTTTTTTTTTTTTTTTGGTGGCTGGCCAGTGCAGAGCTCTGAACTTGTGACCTTGGTGTTATAAGGCTATGCTCTAACTGACTGAGCTAACCAGCCAGCTCAAGAGCATATTTTTAATTTCCACAAATCTGTGAATTTTCGATGTTTTCTTCTCTTACTGATTTCTAGTTTCATTCCATTGTGGTCAGGGAAGATACTTTGTATGATTTCAATCTTTTAAACTTTATCAGTATTTGTTTTGAAGTGTAACATATGGTCTGTCCTAGAGAATTTTCCATGTACTATTGAGAAGAATATGTGTTGTGCTGTTGCTGGGTGGAGTACTCTATAGGTGTCTTTTAGGTCTAGTTGGTTTATAGTGTTGTTCAAGTCTACTGACTTGTTGATCCTCTGTCTAGTTGTTCTTTTCATTATTGAAAGTGGGATGTGGAAGTCTCCAAGTATCATTGTTTAATTGTCTATTTCTTCAGTTCTGTCTGGTTTTGCTTCATATATTTTGGGGCTCTGTTGTTAGGTGCACATTTGTTTATAATTTTTATGTCTTCCTGATAGATTAAACTTTCTACTATTAAAAATGTTCCTCTTTATCTCTTGTAACATATTTTGTTTTAAAGTCTATTTTTTCTGATGTTAATATAACTAATCAAGCTGTCTGCATAATATATCTTTCTCCATCCTTTAATTCTCAACCTATTTGTACTCTTTTTTTTGTTTGTTTTCTTGGGCAGCTGGCCAGTATGGGGATCCAAACCCCTGGCTGTGGTGTTATAACACTGTGCTCTAATCAACTGAGCTAACTGGGCAGTCCTCTATTTGTATCTTTCACTCTAGAGTATGTCTTCTATGGACAGTATGTAGGTGAAGCTTGGCTTTTTATCCAGACAGAAAATATCTGCCTTTTGACTGGATCTATTCACATTTAATGTTATTATTGATAGAGCAATTTACATCTGCCATTTTACTTTTTATTTTTTATGTCTCATGTATTTTTTGTTCCTCTGTTCTTCCTTTACAGGTTTTAAATAAAGTGAATATTTTCTAGTGTAACAATTTTTTAAATAGCTTTTTCACAGTTTTTTGTTTGTTTGTTTTTTGATGACTGCTCTAGGCATACCATACACATCTTAACTTATGAGAATCTACTTCAGATTTATACTAAATTCCAGTGAGATACAGAAATGTTACTCTTATATAGCTCTATTTCCCCTTCTCCCTTTTTGTACTATTCTTACCATATATATTACATATATATTACCATATATATTACATCTACAACTTCATAATCTCTATTCATGTCTTTAAATTCACTGAATCTTCTCTCTATGAGCTCATTGTTGGGCCCCCCTAGTGAATTTTTCATTTTAGTTATTGTACTTTTCAACTCCAAAATTTTTATCTAGTTCTTTTTATAATATCTTCTTATTGATAGTCTTTGTTTCATGAGACACAGTCATCATAGCTTCCTGTATTCTTTAAGCATGACTTCCATTATTCTTTTGAACATATTTATAATAGCTGCTTTGAAGTCTTTATAAGTCTGATCTCTGATCCCTCTCACAGATAGTTTCTGCTGACTGCTTTTTTCCTGTGTATGGGTCACACTTGCTATTTCTTTTCAAGTCTTGAAATTCTTTGCTGGGAAATAAACATTTTAGATAGCACATTGTAGAAACTTTGGATCCTGATCACTGCCAAAATCTCCATTGCTTCTTAGAGCACCCTTAAGCTTAAATTTTTAATATTCTGTTCTAGATAAAATCAGTTGCTTTGAAGACAACTTCAGAGATCTGTGTTTTTATGACCTGCCCCTCCATGTATTTATTTATTCAAGAAAATCTACTAAATCTCTACAAGAACAGCAGAATCTGTGGAACTTGAGAAACAACCCCCTCCCTCCTCTCTCATCCTGCTTTAACATGGTGGAAGCTCCACTCTGGGAAGACATGGCCAAGGAAATGGGGATCTTTCTTCTCCCTGCAATTCTTAGTCGTGAGTTACAGCATCTCCCCAGGAAGGGCAGCTCTGGAGCAGCAGTGGGGACAATTGCTTACTATACTAAGTTCCTGCAGCAAGTAATGGACACCCCAGCTTATGCCCCATTGCATGGGACATGGAGGACCAGACTTAGGTATCACCTCTTCCTGGTGCAAAGGCACTGGAGACTGGCATTAGAACTCATTGTTCTTACATTATATTAAATATGTTTAGGAAGTTTATATCATTCTGATTAAAGAGCATGGTATCAATCGTCCCATGTCCTCTTTTCCTAGGATAGGGAAACAAGAAATTTCCCCCTCCTCCCAGGCTAATTTACAATATCAATTTATAACACTTATTGGTAGAACACTTACATGGATGATTGTATTGAATCCCTAATGAAATAGACAAGTGTCTTATGAATGAGACTAATGAGGCTCAGAGAGGTTAAGTAAACTGAATGAGGTCACACAGCTGGTAAGTGATAGAGCTGAAGTTTGAACCTAGATTGTCTAGCTCCAGAGCAAATAAGCATAATCACTCCACTGTGCTGCCTCCTTGAAAGTGGTCATTACAGGATTCATTTCGTCCTGGCAGTGATAAATGTTTAACATCTCTAGAGAGGAAAACCCCTGCTTATAACATTTGCCAATTTCCATAGTGTAAATACTCTCACCATTGCTGATTTCACCTTCGAATGCAGAGTTGGCAAAAGATGTGCACAATCTGCTCTTCCAAGCTAGCGCCGGCCACTAAATTGGGTAGACTGAAAACCTAAGGAGCGGGTGGATAGGAGGTGAGCAAGGGAGAATTTAGTGTCTTTTAAGAGAGTTTTCTCACCCATGGGCTCATTGGGGCCTCCAGCAATCTGAAGTGCTGACTACGATTCCTGTCTTATACATAAAGAAGCTGAGACTCAGTAGGCCTTATGCATTTGTTCAACCAATAGTCACTGAGCATACACACTGAGCGAGGCCCTGGATGGAAAGGACCAGAACTAGGGATGCAAAGATGACTCAGACCAGGTTCCAATCTGCCTAGCAACCAATACACAGATATGCATGCATGGCTGCCTTGGAGCCTCCATTCATGGGGGTAGTGTGACGGTTAAGAGTGTGGATTCCTGTCCCAGACTCCCCGGCTTCAAGTCCAGGCTCTACCACACACTGGGTGTGTGACCTTAGACTAGTTACTTGACCTCTCACTGCCTCTGTTTCCTCGTCTGTAAAAAGAAACATTAATAATACTACTACCAACCTCATAGCATTGTTAGGTGGATTATCTGAGTTAATGCAAGTAAAGGGCTCAGAACAGTGCCTGGTACATAATAAATGTTCAATAATTGTTAGCAGTTTTTATTATGTAACTTCAGAAACACAGCTATGCGTGCCCAAAAAGACAGAGAGAAGGGAGAGCAATGTACACAGTATGGGTGATTCTGCCTGGACATGAGCCAGCTGTGAGTAAGATGTGGGGAGTGTAGATCCACTGTTCATAATCCCATACATCTCTGGATGAGAACAGAATCTAAAATTATAATTTAAAAACATATGTAATTGCTACCATACACTGCCCCTCTTTATGTTTAGTGTGTTTATTACTGCAAAGGACTATGTTCAGGAAACTGCCCATACTGTACTTTTTGGGTGACTTAAGGGATTTTTAGCAGCTTTTTAAAATTTTGTTTATTTTTATAATTTTCTCCTCACATTAGAACCTAACACCCACATTAAATGCTCTCCCACAGTAACTATATTTCAAAATGACACGGGCTAAAATAAACAGGTGTTCTGTGGTCTTTCTTTGCAATCTGGACCCTGGAGGAATAACCCTGACATTCTCCCAGGAACCCTCGACCTCAGCTTCTGGCTCCTGTTGGAATAGAGGGCAGAGGCCAGTCCTCTAGGGCCCATGGCAGAACTAGAACTGAGTCCCCACCCTAAGAGTTTGTTTGGAGGGGAGGTGAAAGGGAGATGTGGATTCCAATTCCAGCGCCGCAGGTGGCTCTTTGTGACCTCCCTGAGCCTCAGTCTCAGTCTGTATAAAATAGATGGAATGACACTTATCTTGGTGTGTATATATGGAAGTATTCTGCACACAGCAGGCGTTCATGTGCACATTTCCTTCCCTCGGTCCTACCTATGCAGGCTGGGAGGGCGCTGGATGCAATGTAGCTTTGGGCAGCAGGTGGCGCTGCAGCCCAAGAAGCGGGGACGGGGGAAAGCGGGAAAGAGGTTTGGGGAGGGGGATCAGCTGGGGTCCTGTGGACTGGGGTAGGGAGGGAGGGGAGTGGGGACATTCAAAGCAGAGGTAGGAGTCGGGGTCACAGGAGTGCCTTCCTATGCCCCGCATATACGAGAGTACTTCAAAAAGTTAGTGGAAAGATTTCTACTATCCATTGATTCTATTTTTCCACGTAATTTTTTAAGTACTCTCAAACACACACTCACTCAGTGCTCACATATACGCATAACCAGGGACCAACCTTGCACCAGAAGGAGGCCTTTTGTGTATGATCTCCTTGAATCCTCACAATTGCCCTATGGATAATGCCAATATGATCCCACTTTACAGGTGAGAAAACTTGGGCTAAGACAAGCAAAGTGACCTGCACAAGGCCACACAGCAAGTCCATGGCAGAGCTGGGATTTGATCTATGCCCATAATAATATTAACAGCCAACCTCAGGTAATTTCTGTCTGTGCTACCACTATCCTAAGCACTTCTGCACCTGTTAACTCACTCAATCCTGTGACAGCCCTATGAGGTGGGTAGCAGTATTTTTAGTCTCGTGTTACAGAGGAGGAAACGGAGACACAGAGATTAAGTAACTTGCCCAAGGCACACAGCCAGAGAGTAAGAGTTGGGATGTTAAGGGTAGAGTCTACACTCTGAACCTGGCTGCAGGGGACAGGTGTAGAGGTACACAAGGACACACCCCCTCTCATACTCACCTGCTCACCCATGACCAGCCTCCAAACTTGCAGAGCTGTCCTGGGTACTATGACATGAACAGGGCCACAAGCACACCTCTCACCTGGCCCTGACACCACCGTCTCTGACCTGTATGTTTTAATGGAGGAGCTAACAGGATTTGATGAATTTGATGTGTGGGCATGAGGGAAATTGTTACCATATGCAATAAAATATATTACATATCATTCCGTAGTATGGTGTTAGTTATCAAATGTTGCATAACTCAATAACCCAAAATGTAATGGCTTAAGACAACAGTAAGCAATTGTGTGTCAAACTATTTCTGAAGATCAGGAATTCAGGAGTGGATTTGCAGGGTGGCTCTGGCTGTTGATTTTTTTGTGAGGCTGCAGCGATATGAAGTCTTGATGGGGCTGGAGGATTCGGTTCCAAGATGGCTCACTCCTATGGTGCCAGTTGTTACCAAAGACGCTCAGTTTCTCTGCATGGCTGCTTGAGTATCCTCATGACGTGGTGGCTGCCTTCCCCCAGAGCCACTGACCAAGACAGTGGACAAAACAAAAGCTGCAGTGACTCTTACAACCTAGCCTCAGAGGTCACATTCTATTATTTCTGCAATATCTCTGTGTGTGTGTGTGTGTGTGTGTGGCAGCGGCCAGTACAAGAATCCAAACCCTTGACCTTGGTGTTACCATACTGTGCTCTAACCCACTGAGCTAACCTGCCAGCGCATTTCTGCAATAGTTTTTTGGTTTCACATGGCAGCCCTGTTCAGTGTGGGAGGGAACCACTTAGGCACCAATCACTGGGGGCCGTCTTGGAGCTAGTTACTACATAAGGAGAAAACTTTTCCTCATTGTTTTTTGCGTATTTGCTTTTAATTGTGGTAAAATACATATGACATAAAATTTACCATTTTACCTATCTTTAAGTGTACAGTTTGGTGGCATTAGGCACATTCACACTGTTGTACAACCATCACCACCATCCATCTCCATCCAGATCTTTCTCATCTTGCAAAACTGCAACTCTGTACCCATTAAACACTAGCTGCCCATTACCTCCTCCCCACAGTCCTGGAAACCATTATTCTATTTCATCTCTAGGAATTGGATTACTCTAGGTACCTCATATAAGTGGAATCATACAATATTTGTCCTTTTGTGACTGGCTTATTTCACTTAGCATAATGTCCTCAAGATTCATCCATGTTGTAGCATGTGTCAGAATTTCCTCTTTTTATTTTTTTTACTTATTTACTTTTTTAAAAGATGACTGGTAAGGGGATCTTAACCCTTGACTTGGTGTTGTCAGCGCCACGCTCTCCCAAGTGAGCCACAGGCCATCCCTATATGGGGATCCGAACCTGTGGCCTTGTGTGTTATCAGCACCACACTCTCCCAATTGAGCCATGGGCTGGCCCTAAATTTCCTCTCTTTTTAAAGCTGAATAATATTCAATTGTGTGTTTATATCACATTTTGTTATCCATTCATCTGTCAATGGACACTTGTGTTGCTTCCATCTTTTGGCTATTGTGAATAATGCTGCTAAGAACATGGGTCTACAAATATCTGTTTGAGTCTCTGTTTTTGATTTTTTCGGGTATATACCAAGCAGTGGAATTGCTGGATCATATGGTACAAGTTGAGTATCCTTTATCCAAAATGCTTCAGACCAGATGTGTTTCAGACTTTTTCAGGTTTTGGAATATTTGCAGAGTACATACCAGTTAAGCATCCCTAAACCAAAAATCCAAAATCTGAAATGCTCTAATGAGCATTTCCTTTGAGAGGTCATATTAGTGCTCAAAATGCTTCAGATTTCAGAACATTTCAGATTTCAGATTATTGGATTAGCAATGCTCAACCTGTAATTCTAGGTTTGATTTTTTGAAGAACCACCATACTGTTTTCCGCCACAGTCGAACTATTTTACACATCCACTAGCAATGCACAGGGGTCCCAGTTTCTCCACATCCTCACCAATGCTTGTCATTTTCTGTTCTTTTGATAATAGTGATCCTAATGGGTGTGAAGTGGTGTCTCATTGCATGTGATTTTGATTTGCGTTTCCCTAATACTTAGTGATGCTGAGCATCTTTCCATGTGCTTATTGGCCATCTTCTTTGGAGAAATGTCTATTTGAATCCTTTGCTCATGTTTCCATTTGGTTGTTACATTGTCACTTTTCCTTTCCTTGCTTCTTTTTTTTTTTTTTTTTTTGACAGGGAAGGGGATCGCAACCCTCAGCATAGTGTGGTCTGCACCACGCTCAGCCAGTGAGTGCACTGGCCATCCCCATATAGAATCCGAACCCGCGGCCTCGGCACTACCAGCGCCGCATTCTCCCAAGTGAGCCATGGGGCCAGCCCTCCTTTCCTTGCTATTAAATACCCTGCAAACTGAGGCAGATCATGCAGTTCAGCTCTGCCTTCTCTTGCTTGCCCTCAGCACATGCCAGGCCCTGCCCTAAGTGCTGGGGATGCCATGAAGAGCAAAACCCAAAGGCTCCTGCCCTGTGGGGCTCACTTTCCAGTGGGACATCACTAATGTAATGTCAGATGATGACAGAGCAATTTTTATATCAGGGAACGTTAGCAGGCAGCTGTAGGTGCCATTCAGCCCTTGGCCTGGCATGTTAGCCCCCCTGGCAAGTTCTAAAAGTCTAGAGTTTCCAGCATTTTAAAAAATTGGGAGAGTCGAAATGAAAATCTAGATTTTCAGATTCTCTTGAAAAATTAAAAACTCTGACACTCCGGTCTGCTTTCCCACCTGGCAGCCATCACTTAGACCAAGGCATCAGCCCCACGTGCCTGGATCATCAGTTGCTGGTAGCTCAGGCAAAGGGGGCTGCTCTACCCAAGATGATGTCTCTCCCGGGAGCAGCCACTCCAAAGACCTCCCTGCCTCAGATTGTGACATGTCTCCAGGGTTGTCCCAGCTCCAGAGCAGCTGACGGGACTGGTCGAGGTTTCTATTGCTACTGCCTGATCCTGCTGCCCTCGGTCCCCCAAGAGCCCAAGAGCACTCCCTGGAAAGCCACCTGCACGCAGATCTCCATTTCAGGGTCTGTTTCCTGTGGACCCTGACCTTGGAGATGGGGCACGTGCTCGCCAGCTCCCGACAGCCCCTGCCTGGCACTCTTGGCCCACCTAGCACTTGAGTTTTCTACCTCTGTTTATGTCTTGGTCTCCCCATATGGATAGCAATATGGAGGAGCCAGCACTTGCAAGGCAGGGGCCATGTGCTGGGCACTATTCTCAGCCATATATCTTCACAATAACCCTCTGATCACTAGATACTTATTAAAATGGCTAATAAATTGGCTAATAAAAAAAAGAAAAAGAAAAAAACCTGGCAATACTAGAGAGAGAATGCAAAATAGTACATCTACATTGGAAAACAGTTTGTCAGTTTCTTATAAAATTATAAATACACTTACGATTCATCCCAGTAATTCTACTCCTAGGTATCTAGTCTAGACAAATGACAGCTTACATCCATACAAAGACCTGTATGCACATGCTCATGGAAGCATTATTTATAACTGGCAACAATTAGAAACAACTCAAATGCCTTTCAACTGGTAAATGAATAAATAAGTTGTGGTGTATCCATACAAGGGAATACTACTTAGCAATAAAAAGGAACAAATTTCTGATACGCACAAAACCATGGATGAATCTCAAATATGTTGTGAATTAAAAAAAACAGACTCAAAAAAGCTACTACAGGCTTCTGTCTATCTAACATTCTTGCAAAGGCAAAAGTATACAGACAGAATCCAGAGTACGGTTATCAGGTGTATTCATTTGCTAGGGCTACTGTAACAAAGTATCGCAAACTATGTGGCTGAAAACAACAGAAATGTATTCTCTTATGGTTCCAAAACCAGAAGTCTGAAATCAAGGTGTTGGCAGGGCCACTCTTCCTCTGAAGGCCCTAGAAGACAGTCCATTCCTTGCCTCTTCCAGCCTCTGGTGGCTCCCAGCATTCCTTGGCTTGTGGCCACATCACTCCAGCCTCTGCCTCCACGATCACATTGCCTCCTCCTCTGTGTGTTTGTCTCTCTTTTATAAGGATACTTGTGATGCCATTTAGGGTCCACCTGGATAATCCAGGGTAATCTCATCTCAAGATCCTTAACTTAATTACACCTGCAGATAACCTTTTTCCAAATTAGATAACATTTATAAAATTCAGGGATTAGAACTCGGTATCTTTGGAGGAGCATTATTCAACCCACTGATCCAGGGATTGGGAGAAGTGTATTGACTACAAAGGGGCACAAGGGAACTGTTGGGGTGATGGAAGTGTTCTACATATTCACTGTGATGGTGGTTACATAACTTGTAGACTTGCCAAAGCCTATGGCTCTGTGCGTTGCTCCCCCTAGACACCCCTGTTGTAAGTGGCAGAGGGATGAATCAGGCAGGCTGGTGGCCCCGTCTGTTCTGTATGTCATCAATGCACTATTATTTGGGGGGAAAATGGGGTAAGGGGAGTTCTGGGTTCCACTGCTAATAATTAAGCAAAAATGTTTGAAAATGACAGGAATAGATGAGCTCTCCCACAGCAGTGACATTTCATAATTCTGCAGTTCCTTGGCTTTCAGGATTTTTGCTTCAGAATTCCATGAGGCTGAAGATGCTGCCCACTTTGGAGCCCAGAGGGCAGTTGTCTGGGATGCTCTGGCTGGGTGGGGGAGGGGAGAGGATGATGGGATGGATGAAAATAATAGCGGGAGGCTTCTGACCTCTTTCCCCACAGAGCACTCACGCTCTGTCCCCAGGGACAAGGCCTCTGTCCCTTCCATTCACTCACCCCAGCTGATGCCACACACCCCCACCAGAAGCCTCCCCACCTCCCCTCATTGTCTGAAGGGCTCAGATGGAGGGGCAGCCCATTAACCCCTTCCTGGCCTCATTGCTTCACTCTGCAGCTGTCACACCCGCGGCCTCAGGCCTGAGCAGGGAGAGGACCCGGTAGTTAATCACAATTAGAGAGCAGCATGTCAGCTGTGAGACTGGCCTCCTTCATCGGCTGCCAGCCGGCCTAGGCTGAAGGGTGACCCGCATCAGCCACACAGCAGGTTCTGAGACCTACAGAGGAAAAGAGAGGACAGTCCCTTCCTGGTTCACTCCTGGGGACCTCCCCAAAGACCCCAGCCAAGTGTCGTCCATTGTTAGAGCTGTATCCAGGGGCTTTCAAACACATCAGGTCCCCCACCATGACCACCAGTGAGCTCATCCGCACATCAGGGGTTCCTTATCCTGCAGGTCTCCATTGAAATGCCACCTTCTCCAAGAGGCCCTCCCTGGCCATCTTGGCTAATGTGGCACCTTTCCCAGTCACTCTCTATCACATGCCCTGTTTGTGTGTTTTGTTTAGTTTATCCAAAGCGCTTGTCACTACCTGGAATTGTCTTAGGTATTAACTGGTTGAATGTGTGAATTAGTTTCCTAGGACTGTAGTAACAAATGACCACAAAGTGGGTGGTTTAAGACAACAGAAATGTACACCCAGTCCTGGAGGCTGGAAGTCTGCAATCAAGCCGTTAACGAGGCCGTCCCTGGAGACCCTAGGGGAGGGGCTCCCTTGCTGCCTCCTAGCTCTTGAGGCTGCAGGCAAACCTTGGTGCTCTTTGGCTGATAGACGCCTCACTCCAATCTTTTCCTCCATAGTGACATGGTGTTCTCCCTGTATGTCTGTGTCTGTGCCCAAATTTCCCTCTTATAAGGACACCAGTCATTGCATTAGGGCCCACCCTAAAGCACTGTGACCTCATCTTAACTTGATCACATCTGGCTTGGTACCAGGGCAAGGACTTGAGTGTATCTTTCTGACACACACGATTCATCTCCCCACAGTGTTTTCTCTGTATGTTCTAAGAGATCCGGGCCCCACTGGTTCTTGTCCTGGGATGTATCCTCTATGCGGCCGACACCTAAAACATCATTTTAAAACAGCACATTTTATCAAGGCTTCTGCCTCAGGTCAGAGCTGGGCCTGGCAAGAAAGGTCTCGGGCGGAGTCTGGGGCAGGAGAAGCCTCCTGTCTGGGGAACAGACATGGAAGCAACTCCCCCCTAAAGATGGTTCTCATCTACCTCCAGGACTCTGGGGTCCAGGTCACAGTGAATGCCAGCAAACATGTGTTGGTCTGACAGATGAGGAAGAGAGGACAGCAAAGTACAGCAAGTCCACCAAGTCTACTGAGTCCAGAGGGACCAACTGAGGCTGGGGACTGGAGAGAGCTTCCCCGAGGAGCTGAGCATTAATGGAAAGGGGCAGCTGAGGGAAGGCCTAGCACACAGGGCAGAGCTGGTGCTGAGCTGTCTACAGGTGGGTGGCCAGGTGGCTGCAGAGGATGTCGCCTGGGTGGGGCCAGATAAGGCTGGGACAGCTCAGACTCTGAACTTTGTCCAGATCGCACAAAGAGCTATTAGACGGTTGGCTGATGGGTTGATTGGCAGCTGGCCAGTATGGGGTTTCAAACCCAGACCTTGGCCGTCATAAGGCTGCACTCTAACCAACTGAGCTAACCAGCCCCATTAAAGGATTTAAAGCAGGGACATTGTGAAGTCAAATATGCATCTAACTGATCTTTTCATTTTTAATTATTAATTAGTTAATACATTCACCTGGTTCAAGATTCAACAGGCATAACAGGATATGGCAAAAAGTTTCTCTCTTCTCCAGCCACCAGCCACACAGCCCCCTCCCCCATGGGCAACCACTGTTACCAGTCTCTTCTAGGCAGTCTATGCACATATAAATTTCCTCTCTTTTTAAATATACGGGATCACACTTACACATTGTTCTGCACCTCGCATTTTAAAAATATGGAGATGTAATTTACATACATTAAAATGCACCTGTGTAACCAACACCCTAATCATCATACAGAACATTTCCAGCACCCCAAGAAATTCTTTCATGCTCCTTCCCGATCCATCCTCTCACCCCATAGGCAGCCTCTGCTCTGCTTTCTATCGCCATAGGTTGATTAGTTTCACCTGTTCTAGAATTTCTTATAAACAGCATCATTACAACCAGGTATTTTTTGTGTCCAGCTTGTTTGAGATTCATCCATGTCGTTGTGTGTATTATTAGTTCACCTGTTTACACTGCAGCGTAGTATTTGACTGGTGCATACGGATGCACCAGTTTATCCATTCACCGGGTGATAAACACCAGGCTGTTTCCAGTTGTTGTCTTTTACATATCAAACTGTAATGAACATTTGTGTACAAGTCTTTTGGGGGATATATTTTTATTTCTTCTGGGCAAAAATCCAGTGATGAAATTGTGGGTTCGTTGGGGAGGTATAAATTTAAATTTATAAGAAATGCCAACTGTTTTCCAAAGTGGAATATCTTTTTCTTCACAATGCAAATCCCATTGTGACAAAGTGGAATATCTTAAATACCACTTTAAATTGAATATCTTAAATATCGTTTCATATCAGTGCATTGAGAGCCTCCTCTTTTGTTTTTATGGCTGCATAGTGCTCCATCGTATGGATATTTCATAATTTGTTTAACCAGTCCCCTGTTGAGGAATACTTAGGTTGTTTAGAGTCTTCTGCTGTCATAAACAATGCTGCCGTGAATAACCTTGTAGATATGTCACATGTCATCTGTTTAAACACACCTATAGGACACTCCAAGAAGTGGAACTCCTGAGTGTGACAGAGACTGATGGTTGTCTCCTCATATTCAGGCTCCAATTCTTCCTTTTAAATAGAGCCTCAATTTTCATCTGGACACATGGTGCCCAAAACACAGGACATTTTTCTTTGCCTTCCTCATAGATTAGTATGGTCATGTTCTAGTTAATGGAGTATAAGCACAAGGATCATATGTGACTTCCTGAAAGGGTCTTTAAGGGGAACTTCCTCCCGTCTTGCTCCTTTCTCCTTTCTAATGACTGTTAGGCTCTCCATCTCGGGATGCGGATGTGATGGCTGGTGTTTGAACAACTATGTTGGGCCATGAAGCAGAAGCCATGTACTGAGGGAGGTGAAGTAATAAGATAGAAAGAGTCTAGGTCCCCAAACTGTGGAGCACCATGCCAGCCAGCCCTAGATTGCCTGCCTCTGGACTTTATTTACATGAAAGAAAAATGCCTCTACCTTGTTTAAACCACTATTATTATAGTGGGTTTTCTGTCACATGCGGCCACTGGGTTATAGATCCTATGAATTTGTGAATTTAAAAAGTAGCAATACTTTTTTGCTTTTAGAAAGGTCATTTTGGGGCCGGCCCCGTGGCGCACTCAGGAGAGTGCGGCGCTGGGAGCGCAGCGACGCTCCCGCCGCGGGTTCGGATCCTACATAGGGATGGCCGGTGCGCTCACTGGCTGAGCGCGGTACGGGCGACACCACACCAAGGGTTGCAATCCCCTTACCGGTCACAAAAAGACAAAAAAAAAAAAAAGAAAGGTCATTTTGGGGCCGGCCCCGGGGCGCACTCAGGAGAGTGCGGCGCTGGGAGCGCAGCGACGCTCCCGCCGCGGGTTCGGATCCTACATAGGGATGGCCGGTGCGCTCACTGGCTGAGCGCGGTACGGGCGACACCACACCAAGGGTTGCAATCCCCTTACCGGTCACAAAAAGACAAAAAAAAAAAAAAAGAAAGGTCATTTTGGAAGATGGGATGCAGGCAGATTGGAGGACAAGATAAGGGAGAGAGGGAGACCAGTGAGACTACTGGGCAGGGGTCAAGGCGGGGGGAGAATAATAAGGCCTGAACCCACATGGGAGCCATCTAGGTGGGTCTGATGGGTCTGAGGCAGTCGAATTCCCTCCAAACCTACAGGAGAGAATGATAAACTGGGAATGATCTAACAAGTGTCCCCACACCCACCCTGTCAGGTGGCCCTGTGCTATCTGACCCTGCCCACTTCTGCACCTCATTGCTCACCTCCAGCCCCTTGCACAGTGAGTGCTGTCCCTTCTCCAACAAGATGCTCTCCTCAGAGTGCACCATCGCTCTTGTGCAACCCTTTGCAGCTGCTGAACCCTCTTCCCGCAGCGCCCCCATCTCCCTTGCCCCACCCCCACCCCTTCACCTGGTCCTATCTCAGACTGCGCCTCCTCCAGGGAGCCTACGGGGACTCCTTCCTCTCCCGAAGAGTGTCCTCAGCACTAGGCTGAAAGCCTTCCCCTGGTGAAGATGGGAACCAAGAGGGCCCCAACTCCCCACCGAGCATTAAAAAATGTGGCCCGCTTGCCCCGTCTCAGCACTTTACCGTCACTCATGCAACGCTTTGCACAGCAACCGTGTAAACGAGCGAACGAATGAATGAGTGGGTGAACGAGCGAAGGAAGTGCCCACCAGGGGGCGGTGGCGCTTTGCCTTGGAGTCCAGGACTAGGGAGGAGACTGTGAAGCCGCCCCCACCCGCACCCCCGGCCCCGCCAGGGAATCGCCCGGCCCCTCCCGCCCCCTACCCGCCTCAGATAATTAACTCGAACCAATAAAACGCT
>NW_007727393.1:136719-154512 GCF_000696425.1 Galeopterus variegatus
GGGCGACGGCGCCCCGCGGAGCCGCCAGCCCGCACCTCTCCCCCGCGCTCGCCCCACCCCACCCGAGGGGCCGCCCGGAGACGGCGGCGCGGAGGTGCGTCCCCGGCCGGAAAGAATCACAACGCGGGCGAGAAGCCCAAGAGTACAGAAGGGAAGTGGGGAAGGCCGCCCCACGTTCCGTCCACGGTCCCCGAGATAACCTCCCAGAGATAGCCTGTCATATACGAGCGTGTGTGTGTGTGTGTGTGTGTGTGTACACTTTTTTTTCTTTTTAAGAGGCTACAAATAACACGGGAAAACAAGTTGGACCTAACAATTTAAACGATCCAGTGGTGGTGGTGGTGGTTTTTTTTTTTTACAAGTTTGTTAGATTGTTTCCCCTTCGTTCTCAAACAGCACCCCATCCCCCGTGACTGTCAGTTTGGGGGCATTTCTCCAGTTTTCTCTACGTGCACATATTATAATGTATGTGCACACACACACATGTATTAACCTAAATGGAACCAAGCACGATTATCTATGGGTCGCTTTATTTTTCTGCACAAGTCGTGTGGTGGAGATCTTTTCTTGACATGGTTGTTGACAAAACAAGGCTCCATAGGTCCCCTCCGGTGGCTGCCAAGACACAGGCTCCCACCCCACCCCCTTCGGCCGGGTCATGGCCTGCTGTCTCGGCGGTGCCTGTCCCCCGCCTGGTTCGTTTCTGGGTAAAGACTCTGGCCTTGAGTCCCCTGTGTGAATGGAAGTTGGGTGGAGTCTCTGTGTCCCTGGGCTTCTGGGAACCTACGAGTTGTGTGAGCTGCCTTTCATCAGAGTAGCAGAGTAATAATAATAATAATAATAACTGTGAAGAAAAAATATCCAAAACTTGGAAATAAGATTAAAGGGTGTCGTCTGTGTGTCCTTTCAGCGTCATGCTTTGGCACTGACTGCCGAGCCCGCCTGGGTCACTGATTCCAGTGAAGTTACACGTTAACTTGTAAAAGATGCACATGTTGCGAATGATTTTTGTCCTGTAGTAAAAATAATGCTAAAGCTCCTGGGTTGGTAAGACATTAGCCACTTTTGTACCTAACTTTGCCATATGATCTTCCTTTTAACCAGCTTTGCCATCTTGCTGGCTCCCTCGTTAACGAGGTAAATAAAACTTTGACACTTGCTCATTATAAATTTGTATGAGATTCATGTTTTCAACTTTCTGTAAACAATACTTTGAGCCAGTTAACCTTTGAAAGTCCATTCTGTGTCAGGCACTGCTCTGTGGGCTTCACGAGGGTGGGCTCTGGACTGAGACAGATCTGAGTATGAGCTCCCCTTTGGCCACTCACCAGCTGTTAGACCTCAAGCAAGACCCTATTAAGCACCCACTGTGTACCAGGCCCATTCACATTCTTAGCCCTTATTCACCTCAAATTGCACAACAGCCCTGTGAGGTGAGGCTTGTTTTTATTTTTCCAGACTTATGCATGTTCCTGTGCATGACCTTTCTTTTCCTGAGCCTCAGGACCTTTGATTGGAAGATGGGGTTGGTAATAGCTGCCTCCCAGGATCATGTGAGCACGTGGTGCGATAATGCTTGAAAAGGCAGCCCGATCAGCAATGCTATTTGTGGTTCAGCAGCAGGATACTCTGGGAGGTTGAGTAATGTACCCTAAGTCACAGAGCTAGTCCCAGTTTTGCTGGCTCCAAAGCCTGGGCTCTGGCTCCTTCTACCTCAGTCAATGTCTCAGAACCTCCATTTCCACATCTGTAAAATGGGGATAACAAAATCTGGTCAAGCTCTGTGGCAGCTACAGATTGTTAGCTTTGTGGTCGTGTGAAAGGCTTAAATGTGCATGTGTCATATGTCAAGGCCATCTTTGAGATATCCCTTTTGTTCTTGCGTTTAGCATTGGCACCTGAGAAGAGAGGTGTTTTTCTTTCTTCCACCTCCAACAAGCCAAGTGTTTGTGCTCTGAACTCTGGGCTCTTGCTGGGGGATCCTTGGCAGCTTTTGTGTGTGTCTCAGGTTTTCTTTCCTGAGATGGACACTGCCCAGATTTGGGAGCAAAGGTGGCAGCTCCCAAGATCTCAGGCTTGGACAGGTGCTCGTAGTGGATTGAATTATGTCCCCCCAAAACTCACTGAAGCTTGAATTGTGTCCCCAAGTTTCATATATTAGAAGCTTAATCCTCACTATAACTGTTGAAGGTGGGAAATCCTATTATAGTAATTGAAAGGTGGAATCTTGAAGAGATGATTACATTATAAGACCATGCAGTTGTGAATGGATTAAAAATGGTGGTCATGGGCGTGGTTTGGAGGGCTTTAAAAGGAGATTGAACGAGGAAATTGGCCTCTTGCTTTCTCTCTGCTTCCACCATCTTGCAATGTGAGACCCCTGAGTCCCTGTCACCATCACCAGATGGACTTTGGACTTTCCAGCCTCAGAAACTATAAGCAATAAATTTTGTTTTCTTTATAAATCACCCAGTTCTGTGTACTTTGTTATAAGCTGCAGAAATGGACTAATACAAAGTAGCACAAACTAAGTGGTTTAAAACAACAGAAAGTTTTTGTCCCACAGTTGTGAAGGACAGAAGTCTGAAATCAAGGTGTAAGCAGGGCCGTATTCCCTCTGGAGGCTCTGAAGGAGAGTCTGTTCCATGCCTCTCTCCTGGCTTCTGGCCATTGCCCTAAATCCTTGGTGCTCCGTGGCTTGTAGATGCCTCACTCCAGTCTCTGCCTTCATAGTCACGTGGTCTTCTCCCTGAACATCTGTCTGTGTCCGAACTTCCCTCTTCTTCCACGGACACTAGTCATTGGATTAGGGTCCACCTCATCTTAACTCGACTACATTTGCAAAGACCCTATTTCAAAATAAAGTCACATTCTGAGGTTTCGAGTGGATATGAATTTTGCGGGGAGGTTATTCAACACCATCTCTCTGGTGATCCTAAAAGAAGCTGACCCTCCCCACACTTTCTGGATTGCAAAAGCCCTAGGACTCCTGTGAGTCCCTCTGAGAGCAATTTCAAGCATCTCGCCATCCTATTAGCAAGGAGCTTGGAGTCACATTTCCTTTGATTAGACAAGTAAAGCCATGAGCTATTTTTTTGCATGAGATTGCTAGGGAGGGATGGGGTGCCCACTGCCCATTTCTCTCTGCTCAAAGCTGTGCCCATGAGCTGGCTCTGAGCTGCCAGTAGATCAGCCTCGCCTCTCTGGTCTATACTTTCCTCATCTGTTAAATGGGCACACTAAGTATGATCTCACTTATATGAATTTCAAAAACGGGAAAAATATATGGTGACAGAAATCAGAATAGTGTTTACCTGGGGGGTAGGCAGTCTGCTGAGGGGCTTGAAATGTTCTATATCTTGATCTGGGTGGTAGTCACACAGGTGTATACTTATGTAAACATTTACTGAATTGCGTACCTAAGATGTGTGTGCTCCATGCACTTTATCATATGTAGTTTATACCCCAGTAAAAAGGCAGAAAGAATGAAAGAAAGGAGAGAGGAGGGAAGGAAAGAAAGACGAGCACGGGGATCTTTACCAGGCCCGCCTTCCATGACAAAGTGAAGAGGCCAGAACCTTGGCCTCTCAGTAAATGGTGAACAGAGGGACACCAAGATCTAGACTTGACAGCAGAAACAGAAGAGAGGGGACAGGGTCAGGTACTAGGCATTCCCCCTCTTCCTTTGCCCCCCTCCCCCCAGTCCTCTCCCAATGGAACAATCCCACAGTGGTCGAGGGCAGGTAGTACCACCTGATGGAAGACAGAAAGTGGGACTCTGGAGTCATATCCACTGGCTGTGTGACCTTGGCCATGTTTCTTGCCTTCTCTGGGCCTCAGCCTCCACACCTAGACAATGGGGACAATACTCTCAAAGAACTGCGGAGCAGATTGAGACACCAGCTGAACCACCCTTAGCACGGCGGGGTCACGTCCGGCCACTGCTCTACAAATGCTGCTCTTACTAGCGTAGGCCCAGCGTGGGCAGGGAGCCGTGTCTGAGTGCCAGCCCGCTGTCTTGGGTTTACCAACAGGTGAGAAATTGTGTTAGATTCCTGGGTTCTGGCCCTCATTTTTTTTTTCCATTTACCACCTGTGTGACCATGAGCCAGTCACTTGTCTTGGTTTTCTCCTCAGAAAAATGCTTTTCCTCCTGAGTCGTCGCTTCATGCATTCATTCAACCTTGGGTGATTTCCTACACTTTTCTGTGGCTCAGTTTGCTCATTTCTAAAATGGGGATGATAACAGTTCCTACCACACAGAGTTGCTGAGAAGAGGAACGGAAGTCGCAGTTAGAACGGTGCCTGGCACAAAGCAAGGACTCAGAGGCACTGGATGATGTTACAATTACTATTCATGCCCATCACTTGAGTGAACTACTGCTGTGTGGTGGGCACCGTGCTGGGCACCTAGAGTCCCTGTGGGGCTGGCAGTCCAGCTGGGAAACTGGGAACACCTTTCCTGCTGGGTCATGCAGGTGGATGACAAGGGAGCCCCAGAATACCCTGCCTCCCAAGGCCACCGCTATACCCAGGCCAGATGCACGGCTCTGCCAAATGAGGGGCCAAGAGAGGCTGTCACCTGGTGGCACAAAGGCAGCTCTTCCCACTCATCATGGGCGGGGCCCAGGGGAAGAGCTCCAACCACCTGGCTCTGCAACTGTGCTCGGGCAGCCTGGCCCCAAGCCTGGGCCCCTCCCTGTCTGTGCAGTGAGAGGTTGGGGCAGCAGGACTGGGCAGGGGATGAAGACAAGCCCAAGATGCCCCACAGAGAGAGGTAAGAGCCAGAGGATGAGGCTTGGAGAGAGGGAAGGAGAGAGGCTGTGCAGACAGTGAGGGTAAGGAAAGGAGAGGATGGGAGAACATTCGTGATGAATGGCTGACACTCACAGACCCCCATGGGAGCCAGGTGCCACTCCATATTACTCCACCTAGAGACCTTCAGGAGACAAACTGTTAGTATCCCATGTTACAGCTCAGGAAACCAAAGCACAGAGAAATTAAGTAACTTTTCCAGGGTCACAGCCAGTATGTGGCAGAGCTGGGATTGGAACCCAAGCAGGTGGACACCAGAGTCCATGCTCCTAATCGCTATGAAGATGGAGAGCAGGAAAAGGATGCGTGAGGGGGAAGAAAGAATGGACAAAAGAAAGGTGGAGGGAAAGAAAAAGGGGAGAAAGGGGAGGGAAAGAGGAAGAAACGGGAAGAAGGAAGACAAAAGGAGGGAAATAGGAAAGAAGGAAAGGAAGGTGGGAGGAGGGAGAGGAGGAGGAGGGGGAGGAGGAGGGGGAGGAGGAGTGGAGAGCTGGGGAGGACGAAGAGGGAAAGACCACAGACCACGGACCGAGGAGACCCATCCTCAGGGCCTCGGGGCAGGGAGGCTCCCTCTGTCTCCTCTCCCTCCCCCCTCCCCACCTGCACTCAGCTGCTTCCTGAGCTGCACACTAGGCTCGGGACAGCCCCAGCCACTACCAGCGGAGGCTGGCACGCTGGACACAGTGACTTCGGTGAGAGTGGCCACAGGGCCAGCAGCTCCCAGAGCCAGGGAGGGGAGGCTGAGGGCTGAGGAGCCAGATGGAGGGGCTGCCTGTGAGGTGCTCCTGCCGTTGCCCTGTTTGAGAGAGCCCACAGCCACCCTACAGGGTGGACTTCCTGTCTCCAATTTGAAGTTGAAGCAACCCAAGTCAGAAAGGCAAAGTCAGTCCCCCAGGTAACATGCTGGGAAGCTCAGGGTGCAGGGCCTGAGCCCACAGTCTGGCTCCAGAGGCTACGTTCTCAGCATCCATACTCTCCAGGCTCTGCCCTCCAAGAAGCAGAGGCATCAGCCACGGCAGAGCTTGGCTGGAGAAGTTGCCTGTATACCACCAAGAGGGCACTCTCATCCTCTTCCCCTTACAGCTAAACCTACCTACTCATCAGCCACCACTGATGCCCGCTGCTTCCTCTGCAGGGGCAGCCTGCCAAGGGCGCAGAGAAGAGGAGGAGAAGGGAGTCCAGGCCATGTGCACTCAACCCTGGCCAAACCAAAGACCCTGCAGCCCTCAGCACAGGCTGTGCCATCTGCAGAGGCAGACATCCCCACAGCTCAGCAGCTGAGACACTCAGGCCACATGTCTACTGGGGGTCAGCTAGGGATCTGAGATCTACGGGTCTAAGGTTCAGTTTTGGATGGCCTGGGATCCCTTTGAAATTGAAACCCAATTCAATTCTGTGTGCACCTGAACTTTTCTGGAGGAAGGCCTTTGGTTTCCTCAGATTTTCAGTGGAGGGCAGCTGGAGCAACAGAAGAAGCAAGGAAGGCATGAGGATGCCCTCGTTATCTGAGGCTGCATGTCAGACCACCCCAAGACTTAGTGACTCATAACGACAATCACAGATTAATATGCCTTGCAATTTCTCTGGGTCAAGAACTTGGAACCAGCCTGGCTGGGTGGTTCTGGGCTGCACTCATCTGAAGGCTTGACTGGGGCTGAAGGACCCACTTCCAAGGTGACTCATTCATATGTCTGGCAAGTTGATGCTGGCTGAAAGTGGGACCTCTGTTCCTCTCCATGTGACCTTTCCACAGGCTGCTTGAGTGACTTCACAGCATGGCAGTTGGCTTCCCCAGAGTGAAGGTGGAAGGCCAAGAGGTGGAAACTGCAATGCTTTTTATGACCTAGTCTTGGAAGTTGCACTCTGTCATTTCCACAGAATCCTGGTTACACAGGTCAACTTTATTAGAATTTAACAGGGGCATGAACATCAAAAGGAAAAGATCCTTGGGGGCCACATTAGGGGCTGGCAGCCACAGGGAAGTCAGAGAGGTGAGAGAAAATCTGGAGAACTCAGTGCCCTGCAGATCAGAGGTCTCCTGCAGAGTAGCCCTGCCCTGAACAGAGTCAGGACCATGCTTCAAGTCCAGAGCTTTCCTCCACACTCCTCAGCCAATCTTCCTCCTTCTGTCTCCTTTCTAACCATGCCTTCCCCACACTATCTCAGCATTCCAGACTTGCTGATTTTCAATCAATTCTCTAAAGGCAATATGAATTCTCCCACCTCCACGCCTTTGTTTCTACTCTTTCCTAATCTTTGAATGCCCTTCTCGCCTCTTCCTCTCTCTGGCTACCTTCCCCAGGATGTCTCCCCGAATGCACCCCAACATGTGTCAGTTGCTCCCTCCAATCTCAGTATATCCTCCATAGGTGCACAGACACCTGTACCCATGTCTGCCTCCCCACTGCACCATAAGTGCCCTGGGTTGGGGACTGACCCACAACAGGTGTCTATCACTGTGTGCTGAATGCATGGATGGGTGGGTTACACCCCACACCCAACAGGGGGCCCCTTCACTGATACCCTAAGATATGGGTGATTATATCCCTGGGCCTTAGCGTCCCCACCTGTCAAATGCCAGGGAGGCCCCTTCCAGACCCAAGATTCTGCTATTATATCCCTCTGGAAGTATTCAAGGGATAGCACCTTGAAATTAGAAGAGAGGGGTCAGAACAGGGTTCAAATCCCAGAGCTTCCACCTACCTCATCTCCAAGGCCAGGCAAGTCATTGACCTCCCCACACCTCAGATTCCTTGGCTGTAGAAGGGGCTAATGTTCTTCACCTCCAGGAAGCTGAGAGGATTGAGCCCTAAGGCACAAGAGGGGTTAAATCTTGACTCTGCCATTGGGCAGATGACTTAATCCCTCAGTGCCTCACTTTCCCCATCTACGAAATGGGAACAATTACAGCTGGGTTGTCAGGTTGCTCTGAGTCTGAAACTGCATTCACCCAAGTAAATACACTGCACAGAGCCTGGCACACAGTAGGCACCTGTGACAGCCGTGGAAGGGGCGCTCAGTCTCTCTTCAAGAAAGAACTTGTCCTTCAGCCATGAGAACAGTGAGCTGACAGCATCCAGCTGCAGCCCCTTCAGGATCCATCTCGGCTTTTGAGCCCAGACCATGTTCTTCCCAGGCAATCCCAGCCAGACTCAGCCAGCAGGACAAGCAGGACCCAGACATTTCTGTCCAATGTGGGGTTCCTATAACAAGTGATCTTTACTCCAGAGCTGCCCATTGGGTGGACTTTGCCAAACCTGCACCATGGTCTCAGGTGTTCCCTGCCAATCCTGCTTCCTTCCCCTTTGCCCTTCGTAGGCATCATGTCCCAGTAAACCTCTTACTCTCCTAACTCCATCTCAGTATCTGCACCTACGGGGACCCAAACTGGAATACCACTCAATGGAGAAGGGGTTCTCAAAGTGTGTCCTCAGAAGCAGCAGCGTCAGCAGCAGCTGGGAACATGTAAGCCATGCACATTCTCAGGCCATGCCCTGCACTTGGGGGTGGGGCCCAGCAACCTGCATTTTAGCAAATCCTCCTGGTGCGGTCAACTTTGAGAACTGCTGTCATGGAGGAGAGCTCTTGTTAAGACATGACAGTAGCAGTGTGGCCGTGTGTGTGTATTTTGTGGGGAGGAGAGAATGTTTTATTACAGTCCAGCAATTCCACCCCCCAAGTCCCTCCCTCATTTATTTCAAAAATCCTGAGAAACAGACCAACCAGCCTCTCTCCCTACCCCATTCAGGGAAAAGGTCCAGTCCCAATGTCCAGCTGGAAACGCCACAGGCCCCAGTTTGTAAGGCTGCACACAAGCCCTGCCTTCTTTCCTTCCGCCCCGAGGCTCTCCTTCTCCCATCTCTCCCCAGGACACTTGCCCACCCACCTGCCTCCCCTTTGTCTGCCAATCTGTCTTCATCCCAAGATGGGCCCTGGCCTCAGCTAGTCTGAGCTCCACCTTCAGGACCAGGAGAGAGGCCTCTGTGTCCCCAGCTGCTTCTCACTCAGCCTGGGGAAAGGTCCGGGAGAATGGTTCATGCCACCCTCTTCACTCCCCTCTCCCAACGTGTGGCCCAGGTGAAGCCCCTTCCCCAGCCTACGCCAAAAATTGCCCCTTCTTATGGGAGGCAGTCTTCAGGGCACTCAAAGGTTCACCATGGGACAAGTGAGGAAACGGGGACAGAGAGGTGCAGAGGCTTGCCTGAAGTCACACAGCAAGACAGGGAACAGCCAGGATTTGGCCCTTGCTCTCACTTTCCACCTCAGCTTCCCACTCCCAGGCCCCAGCATGACATGTGGCAGGTGACGGTTTCAAGATGGTCACATGTGACAGGGACATTGGTAGGCCTGGAAGATCAAGACCTTCGGGAGCTCACAAAAGCAGCCACAGCCTGGCCCTATGGTGTGGTGGTGCCGCATGCCTCTTTCTCTAGTGGGCATGATCCTCATCCTTCTCACTGATGCCACAGCCCCACGAGCAAAGCTCAGAGGCAGGTGGACACTGGCCAGGGGTCACCTAGCTGCCTTCACTTTCTAAACTGGCAGTAGCGAGGTGATACGTTGGCACCTTCCTTTATGAGTGCTCAGCTCATCCGCCTTCCAGCCCCGCCTCAGGGAACTCTGGAATGTCAGGGCCAGAATAACTGCAACAGCAACAACAGACACTCACTATGTGGCAGGAATGGCAAGCAAGTGCTCCTCACACATGGTCCTATCTAACCCTTACCAGGAGCCCGTGACAGACACGCAGTTATCAGCTCCATTCTAGCAGCATTAACAGAGAAGCCTAGATGCAAAGTCCCTCAACCCAACTGCCCTAGACCAACTCCTCTGTTTCATAGATGGGGAAGCTGAGGCCCAGAGAGATGACGTGATTTCCCCAAGGACACACACTAGTCAGTGTCAGAATCAGTTCGTTCATACAGCACCTCAAAGTTTTTCATGCTCTTATGTCCTCTCAAGAAGGAAAGGCTTTCTTTTGTTTAATGGTTATCATTTCGGGATGCTTATAGGATGTGCCAAGCACGGTTCTAAAAGCTTCTCAAAAATTTACTCATTTAATGTTCACAAGTACACTGTGAAGCAGGTACATTTATTATCCCCATTTTGCAAATGAGAAAAGTGAGGCACAGAGAGCTTAAGTAACCTGTCCAAGGTCACACAACCAGGATTCAAATCCAGGCAGTGTGAGGTTTTAACCACTATGTTGTCTTGTCCTTTTTACCATTGAGAAACATGAAGCTCAAAGAGAGGACATGACTTGTCTAAGGCCACACAGCTAGAGAGTGGGGAGGCTGGACTGGAGCTCAGGTCTCCTGCCCCCAAGCCCAGTGCTGGTTCTCTTCCACATTTGCTAATTAACAAGCACTGGTTGGGAGCCTTCTTTGGCCAGGAGGTCTGCTGTAGCTCTCCCACCAAGAAGGAAACACACACCCGAAGTACAGAGGGATGAATGGGTTCACGGAGGTATCAGAGGCAGCTGTGTGAGTAGCAGGCAGGACACTGACCCACCCTGGGAGGCTTCTGGAAGCCTGATCCTTGAGTCAAGTCTCCAAGTTCAAGTGGGAACTTTTCTGGAAGGACACTATGAAAAAGGACATTCCGGACTGAAGAAACAGCATGTGCAAAGGCTGGAGGTGTGGAAGAGAGTGTAAATTGCTGTGAGGAGTGCCTTTCAGCCCCAAGCAAGGGTGGGGACAGAAGAGGGTGACCAAGGAGGAGCACAGAAGGTCCCTGAGAAAGTCAGGATACTGGAGCACTCACCACAAATCTGCCCTTGCCTCACAGTGACTTTGGTGTACCCATTTATAAGATGGGGGTGGGCATGGAATGGTGGGGGTCTAAGGACTCCGCTAGCCCAAAGTCAGGATGGCTTTGAATAGGAGGACAGTTTTGATGTAAGGGTGGGAGGCATGGGCAGGAAAAGCATTCCGGAAAGAGGGACCCACAGGAGCAAAGGCCTGGAGAAAGAAAATGCAGGGCAAATTTTAGAAATGATAAGGAAAGAATGTGGCTGCTGTAGAGGGTCCATGGGATGGTGTAGACAGAGGAAAGCATGTGAAGAAGTTATATCACTCTGGACTCTTCAGTTACAAGTGATAGGAAGAGAAGAAAAAAGAAATTATTGATTTATATAACTGAGAGGCCCAGGACACTGGCTTCAGGCACAGCTGGATCCAGGTGCTGACATGTTATTGGAAGGACCCTGTCTCTCCCTCCATCTAAGCTTTAATTTTTTATTGATGATTTCACTCTCAGGTAGGCTCTAATCTCAATGAGGCAAAAGTGGCCACTACTAGTCCCGGAAATTATCACACAAACTATACTTCTGGTGGAAAGATTCCCAGTAGTCCCAAAAAAGCCTCAGAGAGGACTCTTGCCAGACTTACCTCCTAGAACTGTCATGAAGATTAAAGTTAGACAGCTTTGGGCCGGCCCGGTGGCGCACTGCTACAGTGCACCGCTTGGGAGCGCGGCGGCGCTCCCGCCAAGGGTTCGGATCCCACATACAGACCGGCCGCTCACTGGCTGAGCGAGGTGCGGGCGTAACGCTGAGGGTTGCGATCCCGTTGCCTGTCCCGGTCCGGTACGGGCGTGACACTGAGGGTTGCGATCCGTTGCCGGTCACGAAAAAAGACAAAAAAAAGGGAGGAAAAAAAAAAAAAGTTAGACAGCTTAGCTCAATGCTTGGTACACAGTAAGCGTTCAGTCTTTGCTATAGCTCAGCCAAAAACCTTGGCATTATCGTGGACTCCTCTTTCCCTCACACCTAAGATTAAATCTATCTGCAAATCTTGTTGGGTCTACCTGTAAAAGAGATCCAGAATTCACCCATTTCTCCCCATCTCCATTGATGACACTCCACTGGTCAAAGCCAGCCTCATCTCTCTATTTTATTTTTTAAATTAAAGTATTACATTCATATAGAAAAGAACAAAATCCAGACGTGTACATCCAGCTCAGTAAATCTTCACACAATGAGCACATGCTGTAACCTCCCCCAGATCAACAGAAGCCTCCCTCATTCCCCCTCCCTCCTAGTATGTGTCTTCTTGTGTGCCTGAGTCACCATCTTTTCTCACCTGTTTTAGTGCATTGGTGCCCGGCAGGTCTCCTGCTTTTACTCCTGCCCCTTCAGTTCATTCAGTCAACTCAGAGATCCTGTAAACTGAAAGTCAGAGATGTCCATCCTCTGCCCCAAACCCCAACCCCGTTGACTCCCATTTCATTAGATGTAAAAGCCAAAATTCTTACCATGGCGTGCAAGGTCTTACAGAAGCTGGCACCTCATCCCATCTCTTGCCCCACTTTCCCCCAGAGCCCTCAGCTCCAGCCATCCTGGCTTCCTGCTGTTCCTCAAACATACCAGGCACACTCTCAGACATGCACACAGACCATTGTACTTGCTGTTCCCACTGTCCGGAACCCTCTTCCTCTTGCCACCCCCATACCCTCATGGTTCACTCCATCATCTCCTTCAAGTTTGTGTTCAAATGTCACCTTTTGACATCTGCTTCCACCCAGGATTTAACTTCCTGCTTGAGACAACCAAAAAAAAAAAAAAAACAGGTAAAATATATGAAAGGTACTTTTCAAGACATCAGGCATCAGGCAAGGAAGGACTGTGATCCCTGAAAAATGGGGAACAAACAATGTGAGCCCTATGATCACCCCAGTTTACCACCTGGGGAAAGTTTTCAGATCCTAGTGCAGAGAGGCAGAACCTAGCAGACACCCAGAGTTAAGGAAATGGAGCTGAAGGTCCAGGAAGGACATGGAGGGAAGAGTTTGAAGGACAGAGGAGAGTGTTGCACAGAAACAGAATTCCAGATATCTGAACAGGGTCCCCCTTGAGTATTAGGCTGACCATTGGTTGGTACTTTGGTGTGACAAAACTAGTCTGGACTGGGAAAATTATCTACAAAGACTAAAGAACAGTGCCAAGCACTCACACAGAACCAAAAATAGTGTCAAACAGAAGAAACTCATAATTCCTAGGGCACTGGTTAGCACACTCAGGAAGATCTTTTCTCAGTGGTAGGAAATAATTAGCCCTCAACAGAGCACTGCTCTGGCCATACCCAACAAACACAAAAGCAAGATTAGAAAGGATCAAACTGTTTCCAAGTAACTTAATTTCACCTCAGAGCAAAACTCAAGAATATTTATAAAAATATATGACATCCAACAAGTGTAAAATTCACAATGTCTGGCACCCAAAGTTTACCAGGAATGCAAAGAAGCAAGAAAATACGGCCCATAATGAGAAGAACAATCAATTAATCAAAACTGACCAAGAACTGACAGAGAAATAGAGGACAAGAGCATTAAAATAATTGTTAAAAGTGTATTCAAGGGCCGGCCCGGTGGCGCACTGCTACAGTGCACCGCTTGGGAGCGTGGTGGCGCTCCCGCCGAGGGTTCGGATCCCATGTGAAGACCGGTTCCCGCTCACTGGCTGAGCGCGGTGCGGGCGCAACACCGAGGGTTGTGATCCCGTTGCCGGTCCCCGGTACAGGCGTGAAACTGAGGGTTGCGATCCTGTTATCGGTTAGTAAAAAAGACAAAAGGAAAAAAAAAAGTGTATTCAATATGTCTGTATGTTCAAAAGTCAAAGAGAGAAGGGCCGGCCCGTGGCTCACTCGGGAGAGTACGGTGCTGATAACACTAAGGCCACAGGTTCAGATCCTATATAGGGATGGCCAGTTAGCTCACTGGTTGAGCGTGGTGCTGACAACACCAAGTCAAGGGTTAAGATACCCTTACCAGTCATCTTAAAAAAAAGTCAAAGAGAGAAGGGCCGGCCCGTGGCTCACTCGGGAGAGTACGGTGCTGATAACACTAAGGCCACAGGTTCAGATCCTATATAGGGATGGCCAGTTAGCTCACTGGTTGAGCGTGGTGCTGACAACACCAAGTCAAGGGTTAAGATACCCTTACCAGTCATCTTAAAAAAAAGTCAAAGAGAGACATGGAAGATATAAAAAGACCCAAATTGAACTTCTAGAGATGAAAACTACACTGTCTGAAATGAAAAATATGCTGACTAAACATGGCAGAAGAAAAGATTAGTGAATTTGAAGACATAGTAAATAGAAACTACCCAAAATCAAGCACACACACACACAGAAAGAATCCAAAATAAAAAACAAGAAGAGCATCAGGAGCTGTGAGACAACTTCAGGAAATCTAAGATACATGTAATTGGAGTCCCTAAAGAAGAGAAAATATTTGAAAAAGAATGGCTGAAAATACTCTAAGTTTGCTGTAAACAACAAACTCAGAGATCCAAGAAGCTTAACAAACCTAAAGCACAAGAAACAGGAAGAAAATTACCCATCATGATCAAATTGCTCACAACTAGTGACAAAGAGGAAAATATTAAAAACAGTCAGAGGGAAAAAGGATTGTTTAGCAAAGGGAACAAAATAAGGATGATGGCAGATTTCTTGTTGGATACAATATAAAGGAGAAAACAGTGGAGCAATATCTTTTAAGAGACTGAAAGATAAAAAAGTTGCCAACCTAGAATTCTACACCCAGTTAAAATATCTTTCAAAACTGAAGGTGAAATAAAGATACAAACCAATCTGCACCACAAGAAATAATAAAGGAAATTCTTCAGGCAGAAGGAAAATGATACCAGGTGGAAATCTGAATCTGTACAAAGAAATGAAGATCACTAGAAATGTTAATTATATGAATAAATATATAAGATTATAAGATTTTGTTCTTACCATTTAAGTGTCTTTAAAAGACAACGTATTCTCCTCCTTGATTTGGCTGGGAAAAAAAGAAAAGTAAATTTACCATTGAAACAAAAAATAATATTTTTATGGAGTTTGCAATATATACATAAGTAAAAATGTATGGCAACAATAATATATAGGTTAGGAGGAGAGAAATAAAAGTATGCTATTGTAGGGTTCTTATACTATATACATGATGTGGTATAATATCACTTGAAGATAGACTGCAATAAGTTAGAGATATACACTATAAATCTTAATGCAACCACTAAAATAATAAAACAAATGATAGCTAATAAGACAACAAAGGAGGCAAGATGAAATAGTAAAAAATACTCAATACAAAACAAAGCAGAAAAAGAAAAACAAAGAACAGATGGGACAAAAAGAAAACAAATAGCAAGATGATAGACTTAAATCTAACCACAGCAATAATCGCATTAAATGTAAATGGTCTAAACACCCCCAATTAAAAGGCAGATGTTGTCAGATTGGCCTTTTTTGAAAAAAGGATACAAATATGTGCCACCATGGGGCAGGGGGGGAAGCACACTTTAAATATAAAGTACACAAGTTAAAAGTACAAGGATAGAAAAGGATATGCCATACTAACACTAATCAAAAGAACACTGGAGTGTCTAGATTAATATTAGACAAAGCTGTTTTCAGAGCAAAGAATATTAGCAAGAATAGATAATTTCATTATGAAGTGACAAAGAGGTCAATTAAGAGCACATAACATTCCAAATATTTATGCCTCTAATAGCAGAGATTCAAAATACATGAAGCAAAAACCAACAGACCTGCAGGAGAAATACAAAATTATTGATTGAGATCTCAAATCTCAATAATTAAAAGAACAAGTAGAAAGAAAATAAAGTGTCACTTTCTCAGTGAGTCCTTTAAATTGACCATCGATTTTAATTGTACCCTCCTTGTTCCCTATACCTCTTTCCTGCACATATCACTTTTTAATGAAATATTTATTTGTTTGTTTATTTTTATTTTTATTAATTTATTTGTATAATGCCTGGAGCAGTGTCTGGCACTTAGAAGATTCTCAAAAAAAATACTTATTCAACAAAAACATAATTGAAAGAAAGTTAGTATTATTATGACTAGTTATGTGACTCTGCATATAGTTTTTCTCTATTGTTATTTGAATGGGTAGACCCCAACAAAATTAATATTGGAGCCTCAGAATTCTAGAACATAAAGGCAGAAATTATAGAACTCCAGAATGTCTGTGAAAGATAAATAGGATGTTAACATTCTAGAAAGTCTGAAGACTACAATGTTAGAATTATAAGATATTTAAGCCAGAACATCAGAATCAGGGATAGAGTTGATGAAGGAACTAAACTTGGTTTGCTTGGGGGCGGTGGGGGGGGGGTCAGAGCCAAACAGCACTTTTTTTTATCTCACCTGCTGCTTCTGGGTGTCCCCTAACTTTAGTATCCATAAGGAGGAGTCCATTCAGCTAACCTAGACCAGCAAGGCAAAAGGACTGAGAAATTAGTCACCCACGGCTTCAGGAGCTGCAGGAATGAGGAGTAAGGGGGCGGGGGTGAGGGGGAAGGGAGGCTGTATTTCTCTATTTTAATTCAGCTCCTGTTCACCAGGCCCCTTCTGGACTGTGGGCTCATGAGGCATTGCCGTCATGCAAGACTGGAAGTTGTCATTATCAGAAGGAACCACCACCACGTCCTCAGGGATAAGGGGGAGGCCTGCTCAATGTCCTAGGGACCCTGCCCCATGGCTACAGAACTGGCTGGAGGCTGGGAACTAGAGACAAGGCTACATAAGGGTCAGGGTGGCCCTACGTCTCTAGGCCCAGAAGTGTGGCCTTCATTGCTTTGGCAATGGTACATGTTAGTGATGTGAGGGTGGGGGTCCAGCAAGTGGGGCCCACCCACCTAATCAGTGGTCCTGCTTTGTTTTTATCTACAGCTCTCACCACCCCCTGCCCTGCCTCATGTCTTATATGTTTATTACATTCCTCAGCCATCTCCCCAACCAGACAGTGGGTCTGTGAGGGGAGCCTGCAGCTTCAGCTTTGCTCACACCTGGCCCTAGCCCCTCATAGTGTGACTCCATATATCAAAGGTTCAATCGGTGCTGCACTTGGACTGAATGGGTGAAGCTGCTTGCCCAGCCCTGCGCATAGGGACTCTTCACACACCCAGTCACACCTGTCTTTTTCCTTCTCTTTCCTAGTGAAGGCTGTGAATCCTCTACCCCAAAACTCACACCCCTTTCATACTGGTGCAGACACTTGGAGGGCCACAGACACACACACACACATGCGCACACACACCCGAGCCCCATGCTCTCCGTGGACAACAGATTTTGAGCCAGGCACTTGTCTACCCCACTGGCCCAGGTGAAGGATGACACTCATGGGCCTCTTTCCAGCATCATCAGGTTTCTGGAAGGAAAATCACAGAAAAAACCTAGAATCTGCACTTGCAAGCACCACTGTCTACCCAGCACTGTGCTGACATGGTCTCAGCCCCTCACCTCCACCACCCCTGGACACAGAGTGGTCACCTGACACTCACATGACCCCTCGCAGCAAGCAGGGAGCACTTTCTGAACCACCGTGCTACTGACCTCCAAAACAGCCCCGGATTGACCCTCCACCTACGACCCTGGTTCTCAACATTACCTGAATCACAAGCTGCCTTTCTGAGGCTGGGTCAACTGCTGGCAAAGCCCCACATAAATACACAAAGGGGCACGATTCATCAGGCAAATTCCCGGGCACGTCCCTTACATCTCTTCCTTCCTCCCTCCCCGGTCCCTGGCCATTGGAGCCTGTAGACCCCCCAAGCCAATAACCAGGCGTTCCACACCTGGGGTACAGGATGGGTGGCAGGACCCCTCTCTTCTCTGGACGCTGCAGGGAACCACACCCACCCCCCTCCTCAAACCGTGCCGTTTCTCGTCCCCTTTCTAAATTAAAACCGCACTGCTTAATCGGCGTGTGTGTGCGCGCGCATGGGGGCTGGGGGGTCACTTCTCACACGTGGGTCGGGGTGGGGACTGGCTCCCTGCCCAAGAGTGAGACCCCTCCCCCAGCCCCCGGCCGCTGGAGGATTGTGAAGCTCAAACAGATGGACCGAGCCAAAGGGGCGGGGGCGCGCTGACGGGGTGCGAGACGGGCGCCCTGACAAAGGCGGGGGCCGGGCGGCGCGGGCCGCCTTATCAGCGCGGGCAGACCGGGCGA
>NW_007727393.1:154662-183791 GCF_000696425.1 Galeopterus variegatus
CGGGGGCGGGGGCCGCGGCCCCGGGGGACGCGGGGCGGCGCATAATGAAGTGTGCAAAAAGTTAATTTGCTCCGCGACTCGCTGCTCACCACAATCAAAGGCGGGCGGCGGGGAGGGGAGGGGCGAGGAGTGTGCCCCCCACCCTGGCCCCGGCGGGCGATCCGGAGGCGGGGTGGGGGTCGCTGGGCACCCCCGGCGCTGGGGACGGAGGTCTGCAGACGTGCGTTCTACCCCCACATCCGCCGCGTGTCCCAGGGCAGGTCCCGTCCCCTCTCCGAGCGCCGCTCTCCTCTCCTGGACGCACAATGGTTGACATTTCTGCAGCGCTCGCTCTCTCTGTGCGGGGCACTGCGCCAAGCGGCCGAGCGTCTCCCTCGGGTTGTCTCCTTTCACCTCACAACCTGAAGAGGTAGGGCCTGTGCTCACCCGTTTGCAGACGAGGAACCCGAGGCACAGGGATGCTCAGGAGGGCCCCAAGGTCACAGGGCTCTTCCTCGGCCCCAGAGCCTTAGGTAGAAAACGACACGGTGGCCAGCGTTAAAGACAAAATACACCGGACAGTTGGTGAGATGATATTACTCACGCAAAGCAATAAGGAGAGCACCTCAGATCCCAAGATCAGAGTGTCTGGCTGGGTGGGTTTGCCGTAGACTTTTGCAGAGAGGAGAAGACAGGTTACAGGTGGGGAGACTTAGAGGTGAGGTTGTCTTGCAATCAGGAGGTGCCTACATCAATCAACTGAAAAGGAAACGTTTATCTATGCATCTAGTTAGTTTCAGAGGGGACACACAGTTCTAATCTCAACCAATCAACCATGGGACAAAGAATGGGAAGTGGGAGAGTCTTTGTCCGGCCTTGTCCTCAGGTTCAGGCACAAGGGGAAAGGTCACAGGCAAACAAGGGAATCATCCCCCCCTCCCCCTCTTGTGGGAGTCACAGGCAGTAGACAGCGAGTCTTATCTAAGTCATATGGGAAAGGGTGGTTTATTTTGGTAAGTCATTGCCCTGAACAAAGGTTGGGGGGTTTTGGAAAACAAAAGGTTGGGGGAATTTCTTAACCATTGCTGTAAAGTTTAACATTGTCAAAAGGTTGGCTGATAGCACAGGTAGAGGCAAAAGCTTTGCTGAGGGCCTTAAAGCCACTGCCTGGTGAGGAACTTATCCTTGTAAACATAAACGCCCCTTCAATCAATCCTCTGGGGAATGTGACTTGGGCAAGGAGCAATGATACTTTATAGGACACTATTTCAGTGAGAGCATAATGGCAAGCACAAAGCAGAGCACCTGGAGCATGGTAAGCGCTGAATGAATGTTAGCTATGGTTACTATCATGTTCTCAGAGAGCAGCGGTGCCGGGATTTGAATTCACGCTGCATGGTTTCAGAGACCACTGGCTTGCTGTCAGGCACACTGCTGGCTCTCATCTCTATAGCTTCACTCCTCAAACACCAAGCGCTTTCCTAACCTGTGTCCCAGGTACTGGGTGCCCTGATGAGAAATGGAGCAGGGCTGCCCTTCCTGAGTGGCTCATCCAGGGAGGCAGGCCAGCCCTAAGCAGACAATGACACAGAAGCCACAGTGGCCTAGGAGCTCAGAGGGAGTGCCAACGCCCCCTCCTCCAGAAGCAGCTTCCAGGACAGACTGGCCATGCTCACGCCCTGGCTCTGACTAGTGGCTCCTGAGTCCTGTTTCTCTGACCCACTGCCCAGGCCTATCCCTGGATCCAGGCTGGACCAGGGGATTGGAAGGGTGCTCTTGAGGGTGACACGAGCCAGGCTTTCAGGGGAGAAGGGGCGGGGTCAGAGCCAAAACAAGATTTATGGGCCTGATCATAATAATGAAAGAAAAAAAGAAAAAAGGACGTGTGTTCGGCAATGCCCAGGGACCAGGACTGCTGCCCTATTACCAAAAATGTCGTCGCTCTCGACTCTGCAAATTAGCATAAAACATGCTGTTTTGCATTCATTTGCATGTCATTTGCATGCTAATGACTTGACGCCACAATGCACCCAGTCCCCTGAGAGGCTTCTGGTCCTAGCTTTTCTCCCAGCCCCTGCCCCTTGTCTTGCATTGAGAAAACCAGGATATCTTGGTTCTAGGCTAGGCTGGGCTGCTCACTCTAGGCTGGTCCCTCTCTGTCTCAGTTTCCCTGGATGTGAGCTGAACGGGACGAACTGAGCAGGGGTTTTCAAATTATGTTCCAGTACCCCCGTGGGAGCTGCAGAGACGGGGGAGCAGGTGGGGCAGGCGCCCCCCTTCCATCCTTTCCGAACAGCTGGGACTCTCAGTAAAATTTCTCTTCAGCAATGCAGAGCTTCTCTATTAAAAACAAAGTCCAAAAAGTTTACAAACAAATGGACTAAGTTTTCTCTGCCAAGTTTTTCCAATGCAATGTTCTTTAAAGACTTTAATAATAATAACAATCAGAGTTAAAATTTGTAGTACTTACCATGGGACAGGCACTGTTACACATGTAATTCACATAATCCTCACACAACCCTTGAAATATATGCTATTGTTACACCCCCATTTTATAGATGGGTAAACGGAGGCACCAAAAGGTTGAGTAACTTAGCTAAGTTCAAACAGCCACTACATGGAAAAGATTGGAACCCAGGCAGTCTGGCTCTAGAGTCCACATCACGAGTTTGTCCAGGTCAACCTTTCCATTGTACAGATGGGGAAACTGAGACCCAGAGAGGAAGACAGAATTTCTAAGCATAGCAGCTAAACTGGCACTTGAGCCTTGCTTCCTACCCAAGCCCTAGACTCTTCGCCACCCAGAGAAGGGCAGATGGAGAAGGGACACGTGGGGTTTCAAAGATGGTCCAATGAGCCTGAAAGGGTGAGAGGTGCCTTCTTCCCTGGCTGCTACCAGAGCCTGCTTCCTCCTCTTCAGCCAGCCTAATCCCAGCTGGAAGACTTCAGGGAATAGGCCCTGGAGCCAGGCGGTATGAGCCCCTAAATCAGGGTAGCCAGCAGGCTGGTGAGAGCACCAGGTGTGCCCACCAGAGCCAACACACAATACCCTGCTTGACTGTGCAGGTGGAGGCACCACCGAGGGGGCTTCTGGTGCAGGGGTTGGGGGGGGTAGGGAGCTTTATCTCTGCAGAAGCAGGCAGTGCCAGGCCAGCAGGTGCTCAGCCCCCATCCATGGGGGTCTGGCTGGGAAACCCCCAGATGCAGAGATGACTAGCCCCCCCCCCCCCGCGTGGTGCCCTGTTGGGGACTAGTCATCTCTTCTCTCTATTCAGTGCCTCATCATGGCACCCTGGACTTTCTCCAGACCCCTTCCTCCTGTCAATCTCCACGTCTGAACTAACCCCTGTCACCCTGCTCCAGCCACCTTGGCCTTCTCTCATTTCCTCTCACATCCCAAGCTCGGTCCTACCTCTGCACCTTTTGCTGTTTCTTCCACCTCGAACACCCTGCTTGGCCTCTTTGCACCTTTTGGGTCTCGGCTCAAGAGTCACTTCCTCTGAGAGACCTTCTCTAACTACCCCATCTAAAGTTAACTACCATTACCCCCTCCCCCGTTACTCCTGAGCACGTCAACCTTGTTTTCTTCTCACCTGTTACCACAATCTGAATTTATCTTGTTTACTTACGTGTCTCCTTATCTAGTGCCTGTCTCCACCACTAGACTCTCACTGCAGGAGAGTCAGGACCGTGTCTCTCTTACAGCAATATAGTTCTCAATGAATATCTGTTGAAGGAAAGAAATAAAGAGGGGAGGCAGTAGCTGCTGATGATTTATTTGGTTAGTGTCAGTCTCCCCATCCCCACCCTTTTCTAGAATGTCAACTCCAGGTAGCGAGGGATTTATGTCTGTTGTGATTACTGCTGTGTTCCCAGGGGCTAGCACTGTGCCTGGTATACAGTAGATGCTCAATAAATATTTGTTATGAATGAGCAAAGTTTGCAAGAGCTTTGGATCAGAAGTTGGGAGACCTGAGTCCCTTCCCAGCATTGCCCCAGATGGAGTGTAGGACCCACGGAAAGTTCCTTCTCCTCTGGGGCCTTCAGTTTCTTCTCTGAAAGCTGGACTTTGAAATCCCTGCCACCTTCATCAGGACCATGCAGGGTCAAAACAGTGGCTTGTCCTGACTTACTCCTCAGAAAAGGCAGCCAGTGCAACTGCCAGGAGGCGAGGGGCAGGCAAACCTGGCCTCCAGTCGGGACATGGCTATCACCTGGCGGTGTGACTTGGAGAAATCACTGTCCTCTTCTGAGTCTCCATTTTCTCATTTGCAAAAGGGGCACAGTAACCGTAAGAACAGCATGAGATGATGGAAGGAACAGTGTTGTGCAGAGTGTAAAGCAATGTGCGCATAGTGTCATTTCTCATCAGCAAGGCAGTGCAGCAGGGTCATCATGACACAGCTCCACCCAGCAAGTGCTCTCTTTCTTTATCTGTAAAAGGGGCTCCCAATAGTACCAATCTCATGGAGATCTGGTGAGGATCAAAATGAGAAAATGTGTACCAAGCCCTTGGCACAAGACCTGGCACAGTCCTTGTAGGCATTAAGTGCCTCTGTGGCTGTTCCTGTCAGGACACAAAGAGGAAGACACAAGGTGAGGATGGGGGTGGCCATGGTTTGAGTTCAGTCTGAGAAAATGTGTACCAAGCCCTTGGCACAAGACCTGGCACAGTCCTTGTAGGCATTAAGTGCCTCTGTGGCTGTTCATGTCAGGACACAAAGAGGAAGACACAAGGTGAGGATGGGGGTGGCCATGGTTTGAGTTCAGTGTTGGGTTGGGGAGGATGAGGCTGGATGGGGAGGCTGGGGTGAGATCAGGCAGCCCCGAGGGTTGGATGAAGATTTAACTTTTATCGTGCGGCAGTGGGAGCTAGAGGATAGTTCTAAGCAGGGAAGTAAAATGATCTGATCCAAGTTTCAAAATGCCCACTCCAGGTGCCAGTGTGGCTGGCATCGCTGGTGCTTCCCCATGTTTATTACCTCCCTCTCCTTCAGCACTAGAACCCCCAGTTGTAGCTAGGCACATGGACACCCAGATAGAGACCACACTTCCCAGCATCTCTTGCAGTTAGGTATGGCCATGTGTCCACGTTCTAGCCAAGAGGAGGTAAGTAGAGTACCATGTGCAATTACTGGGAGGGGTCCTTAAAGAGAATGGAGCATTCTTTGCCTCTTCCTCTTCCCTCAGTTGGAATGTGGACATGATGGCTGGAGAATGAGCAGCCATTTTGGACCATGAAGTGCTGAGGCTAGAGCAATATGATAGAAGGAGCCTGGGTCCTTGAGGACCAAGGAGCCATCATACCAGCCTGGGACTGCCTGCCTCCAGACTGTTTATAAGAGAAATCAGTGTTTGTCTCATTTAAGTCACTCTTCTTGTGGGCTCTCTACCACCTACGGCCAAATCTAAACCAAATAGATCCACCAGCACAGGTGACCTTGGAGCTCTTGGTCCCACCTTGAGGTATACTGGGTAGAGGATGCTCCATGAGGCTCCTGGCTCTGACTGCCCAGCTCTGCCTATCCGAGGGCACAGCCCACATCTCCCCAACAGAAGTGGCTGGCATCTCTGGCTGGCCCAAATGCTGACAGGTGCAAAGCTCATCAGGGAACAAGACCAGGCCTCCTGCTGCTGCCCTTGCAGAGAGGATGGCAGGCAATGGCAGAGTGGCATTGTCTATCCTGTGTGCCACCTCCGGCCCCTTCTCACCCACCCTCCACGCTGCATCCAAGTGATCTCACAAATTCCACCTCAGTGTCCTCCTGTGGCCTCCCACAACCCTCAAGGTGACCTCCAACCACTTCTCTGGCCCACCAAGCCCTGCAGGATGTGGCCCCCGCTTGATTCTTCAGTGCTCAGCTTCAAGTAAAATCCGTAGGCACATTTCCTCGCTCTTTCTCTAGGAGCTCTGTGACCTCGACCAAGCTGCTAAAGTGGTTGGGGTCTCAATTTCCTTATCTATGAAATGGAGATGATAATAACAACTACTTCCTGTTGTTGTGAAGCTTGCATGGGTCAGTGCGGGGGTTCTGGTTATTTGGTGCGGCATAACAAACCACTCCAAAACACAGTGCTGTTGCCCCTTTTCTTACACTCACAGACTCTTACTGGTCAGGAAGCGAGACAGAGCTCACTGGGGGAGGTTTCCTCCTGTTCTATGTATCTGAGGACTCAGCTGGGAAGAGGTGGAGGCTGGAGGCTGGAATCATCTAGAGGTGACTTCCCTCACATGTCGGCAGTCAAGACTTGCGCAGCTGAGACTGATGGCCAGAACACCTACCTGTGGCCTCTGCTTGCGTGCGGGCCTTTCTCTGGCGTGGCGGCTGGGTTCCGACAGTGAGCATCCTCTGAGACTCAAGCAGGAGTGGCATGGTTATTTCTAAGCATCCTTGGAAGTCACACAATGTCACTTCTGTCACATTTTATTCCTGAAAGCAATCAAGGGAGAGAACATAGACCCCATGCCGTGATGGGAAGAGGGTCAAGGAATTTGGAGTCATATTTTTAAATGGCTTGAACAGTGCCTGGCTCATCACAAGCACTCATTAAATGATAGCCAGGAGAAGTAGTCATAGCACAATAGTAGCAGGGTTCAATCCTACATGTGCTGAAACAGTCATATCAGGTGACACTACGCATAAAGGGATTAATGGAGAAAGCATGGGGACAAGGTCCCTGGAACCTGACTAGGGCAAGACAGGCACTGAAAGGTAGAGTTAGGATAAAAAAAAACTAATATGCTTTGATATTATGCCAGGCACTAAGCTAAGCATCTTCCATGTAAGATCTCGTATAATCCATACAGCAATCCAAGAGGCAGATACTATCATTATGCACATTTATTGATAATGAGTCAGAGACTCAGAGAGGCAAAGGGTCTTACCCAAGGCCACACAGCTAGGAAAAGGCATAGCCAAGATTTGAACCCAGGCTGCAGGTTTTCAGAGCTGGTCCTCACTTCCTGAGACTAAACTGGGCAACAGTCCAGCCTGCCAGGTGGAACAGGCCATCCTGACTGTTTGGTGACAGACAGGGAGGGCTTGTTCTGCTGGACAGAGAGCCAGGACCAGGAGGTTTGTCAGCTGCAAGCCCACAGCCACAGGCAGGAGGAATAGGGCCAAGACCTCCGTCTGGAGGGTGGGGGAGGGAGGGAGTGGAGAGAACCCAAAGAGCAAGGCAGACCCCCCTCCAGAGGCAGCAAAGCACTAGGGAATGAAGATAACACCCTGGTCAGTGGAGCTGAGCTGAGGACCACAGTGGGGCCCTGACTTCTGCTCTCTGGTCCCCCACCTAGAGCAGGGCTCAGCCTGCTACTGGAGGTCAGGAGGCCTCAGCTGTAGGATGAGGAAGAGCAGGTGAGGAGGGGAGCACCATTCCAAACAACAGCAAGGAAGGGGCACAGACAGGGCCCCCAACAGCACTGTGTTCACAGGGCAACCTGCGTGCCTGAAGAGGATCAGCATACCTCTGCCTGGTGCCCTCTTGTCTTGACTTTTCTTTTATTTCCATCTGCTCCTTTCCCTTCCTTCCCTTCTTCCTTCCTTCCATCCCTCCTTCCATTCCTTCCTTCCTTCCATCACTTCCTCCATTTCTTTCTTCCATACGTACCTCCCTACTCCTCCCTCCATCCTTCCTCCCTCCTTCCCTTCTTCCTTTCTTCTCTCCTTCCTTCCATTCCTTCCCCATACAGAACCTCACAGATGGGAAAGGCTGCATTCCCCAGAGGCAAGAGGAAATCTGGTCTGAACCTGGTCGTGGCCATGGATTTCACCATAAAATGAAATATGACTCCTAAGCTGCTACAAAACCAGTACCAATGGTGTCATGAGCCTGTGATGACCTCCCTTGACTCTCTAGAAATTAGATGTAAAAGAAATGTCAACTCCTCTCTGTCCCCACAGTACAGAGGGTGTCTCCCAGAGCATATGAGTATCCTGGGTGCTAGTGGGAGGTGGCTTCATGGGGTACTAGATTATGAGCTGGATCGCCTTGAACTAATTGCTAAGTGCCTCCCAGCCTCGGTTTTCTTGGTTGAAACAACTTCGCGGGGCTGAGAGATGGGTAACACCAGATGACACACAGTTGCTCTCAGTCACAGAGTGCTTCTGCCTTGCCTGGTCCCTTGCTGGCACAGGCCTCTGACCTTTCTCCCAGGCCTGTGGGACAGAGCCAACTCCCAGCTGATGTTGGCGAGCGGCTGGGAGGGTGGACAGGCAGGCTGTCAGGGCCGGCCGCGTGCCCAGAGAACCTTCTGTGCCACTGTTCCCTCAGCCAGGCAGGTCCAGCCCACTGGCCACTTCCGTGCCCCTGGCAGGACAGGGCTGCAGGCCCCTCCTCTCACGTATCTCTGCTCAGCTGACCACGGTGGCCGCCCCCCTCCCTCCAAGCCCTGGAAACAGAAGTCTCCAATATAAATGCAAATTCGCTGCAGTCCCTAGTCTCGGCTGGCAGCTCCAGCCTGTGCTACAAGCTGGGGACATGAGCTGACACTGGCCCAGAGGAGATAAGGCGCTTCTGGGCCACCCCCACCCCCCACCCTGCCCACCCCTCAGCCTGTCAGCTCCACAGAGACCCCAGGGAGTCCCAGCTGGCTAGCTTCCCTTCCTCTTCACTGTCCCACAAGGCTGTGATGGACCTGCAAAGCCCCCCTTACCATAATTAAGGAGGGAGGCAATCCTCAAAAGGTGACATGCTCCACCTGCTTGCCCTCCAGGGGCTGGCAGGAACATAGTGGGGAGGCAGGAGACATGGGAGAAAGGGCAACAGAATGTGGGGTCTCATCTCCACCACCATCCTCCACTGGGCTCGGGGCCACTGATAGCCCATAGCATTCCTTTGTGTGAATTACAAACAGGTATCCTTTCTTCCTGGTGCAGCAGCCCCCCAGTAGGGTGCAAAGTACCCTCTTATCCCCCAGCTGGCCACCATTGAGCCTAGCACAACTTGCACAGCTGTAAGCTACAGCCCTTGGCAGAGCCCATCTCATCTTGGGGACTTGGCTTCCCTTTGGTGAAGGAAATCACATAGAGAGACTCCCAACATTGCACAACTCTCCTGCAGGTCACATGCACAGACCACTGGAGCTGAGCAGGGCAGCACCATGGATAAGGCCTTTTCCGCTCAGGCATCTTATCATCCTTCCATTCCTAGGTCCCAGATGCTCTGTTCCATGAGCCATGACTCCAGGATTCTCGACAAGGGATCAAGGAGTCTCTGGCAGAAGGGGTAGGTCTGGGGTCAGAGGCAGGATTCTAGAATGCCACAGCCCAGGTTCAAGTCTGGTACATCACTGGCTCCAGCTCTAATACCACCACCTCCAAGAAGCCTTCCCCAATGGTCTCATATGGAGCAGTCTCTTTCCTACCTCCAGAGATCATATTATATTGCCCTGTTGGTTTTTTCTCCATTGCGTTTATCAGTATGTGAAATTATCTCATTCACGTATGTCTTCCCATGGCTATTTTCTGGCTCCCCTCTCTCAGTGGAATTCAAGTTTCTGCAAGAGCAGACACCATGAATCAATAACTCCTGCTCTTGACACTTTCTGGGGTAATGACACATCCCCTCCTGTCAGGTTAGTGTAAAGTATTCAATGAGACAGCCAGAGTTGCTTAGTACAGAGTCAGTATACAGTAAGCACTCAATAAATGCTAATGGTCATTGTTATTGTTATTATAAAAGGGCTGTGAGTGTCCCGGTCCCAGAGGTGCAACTCCTGACACACCTCCACAAATTCCAAACCAAATCCCACATGCTCCCACCATGCCACACACACCCACCACGGGGGCCACGTCCTTCTACCCATTTACTCACCCTGAGACCGTAGGCAAATTGTATCTTCTCTGTCTGCCTCAGTTTCCCTCTGTAAACTGATGGGTGATCTCATTGCCTGAAGCTTCACAAAGTTGCTATGACTGTCAAGTGACATAGTGAGGGAAACACACTTTTTAATACCCAATGTGACTTCAATACCAAGAAGAGTTCTGCATGTCCCTCCTGGCCACCCAGACTCCAGATGTTATGTCTTCATCCTCCAGAGCCTCCCAGTGCTCTTGGCCTGGAATCCCAAGGCCCTGTTTTCCCCTGACCCCACCCAGACATGTCTCAGGCTTTCTTTGAAGGAGAGGGTTTCCATTGAGGCAGCGTTTCTCAACGCTGGTGGTACATAATCAATGACACCACCTCCCCCTCCTGTCCCCATCTGCAGTCTTTCTTTTACACAATTTCCTTAATATTTTTCTTTAAATTGCCTCATTTTTAAAAAATAAATCCAGTTTCTGCTAATGGGAAACTTTATACTAATGCCATAAATGAGAATTAGAATCAGCTACTATAAAAAGAGGGTACATGTTGACATTCACCAAAATAAATGCTTACGTATTAAAAGCTCAGAACCCCCAGCAACAAGGGAATCCTGATCTAAGGTTTTCAAGTTCTTGAGCTGAGAGTTCTCTGGGAGACTTTTTAAAAATTCTTTTGTTCACTGGACAAACACTTCATGAGAACATTAAGGGGCTAGCCAAGAAGGTAGCAACTGTAAGAGACATGGCTTCCTGTCCTTGACACTGACGTAGAGGCTGCAGTTGAGGCAGCTGCTTACACCATTTGAAATAAAATCGATTAGCTGAGAATCATTACCCAAGCAGGACTAACTGGGTATCTCCTGGCTTTTTGCTCTAAACACTACCCAATAAAAGTATCTTACCTGTAAGGGGGGTTGGGAAGAAAAGGGGTGGGGAAAATCTCTATCTGCCAGGGTGACTGTCTCCATGCACACAACAAAACATGCCTGCTAACTTCTCTGGCTCAAAACACCATCTACAGGATCTCTACTTTGCTGATTCCCAACTCTTGGGAAGAGCAATGTAACACAACGGCATTTTGCTTCTTGGAAAAGAACCAAAAATGGAACCTCACGCAAGTTTGGTAAAATGTATCAGAAACTTTAAATTTGATGGGCAATTAGAATTGACTCTGTCCATCAAAGTTTACCATTAAAAATGTGGACAGATAAGTCACAAGCTGGGAGATGTTTTTAACAATTTGACTGACAAATTTAAAGTTTTCACACCTGTGACTTAATCATGGCTGTGGACCACAGCAGCTGCAGGATATTCTTGGCTGCATTGTTGATTATAGTGAAAAGCTGGAAACAACCTAAGTGTTCATCAGTACAGGATTCAGTAAGTAAAGATGGTATATTTCACACAATGGAAAACTACGCAACGATTTACCCATGACGCTGTAGAATATTTAGGTATGGAAAAATGTGTAAGTAGAAAAGGAGCTACAAAGCAGAATGTACAATATAATCTCTTTTAAAATATATATAGATATCCATTTTAGAAAGATTAGGATGGCTTTGGGTTGGAAAGGATTTCTGAAACAAAAGTACAAACCATAAAGACAAATATTAATAAATTAATCTACATTAGAATTGACTCTGTTTATCAGAGTTTGCCATTAAAAACACGGACACATCAATCACAAGCTAGGAGATGTTTTTAACAATTTGACTGACAAAGATTAGCAACCAAAATATACAAAGAGCTCCTACAAATCAATAAGACAAGGACAAACGACCAAAAAGAAAAATAGGCTATAAAGATTTGAACAGAGAATAGAAAACATGAACAGCCAATAACCACTTGAGAAAATGCTCAACCTTTGAGTAATTAGGGAAATCCAAATTAAAAGCTCATTTCATAGCCACTAGATTGGCAAAACTTAAAAAGCTGAACAAATCCAAATGTGATCAATTATGTGGAACGAGAGGACTCCTTGACACTGATGATGGGGGGGTCAGTTGTACAATACTTTAGAGAACAATTTGGCCTTATTTTGCACTTATGTCCAGCAATCCATTCCTGGAGACATCTAGAGAAACGCTGTATGTGCGCATCAGGAAGTGTGGGTAACAAAATTCAGAGCAGCAGGACTTAGCCCTTCCCTCAGGCACCTGATAAATTCCTCTTACTTCTTCGCTGTCTTCTGACTTTCTTTGGCCAACATTTGCCCCAGGGGTGGCCCTTTAACTCTCCTACACTTCTGGGTGGTATAACTCAGACCTCTTAGGCAGCCACTGGGCAAGCCAGATTCCATGGGCAGAGCAGGGCATCTGGGGCATCATCTGTGTAGAGGTAGTGGGATGAACTCAAGCTTCTGTGACTCTCCAGGGGGCCAGGGAGAGGTCGAGACTGCTGAGGGTGTTAGGAAAAGAGGTGGTGAGGTTGTGGGCAGGGTTAGCTAGTAAATGACCATTCTTCCAAACAACAGACTGCTCTGTTGCAGTACAAGATAATGGGCAACCCCACATGAGCCAATAGGAAACATCTTCAAGATACATTGCCCCATGAAAAAAGCAGGCAGAGCAGTTACCACTGTGAAAGGGGGGGGAGTAAAGTGCATATATACGTGTCATTGCATGTGCCTAAAATACCTCTGAGCACAGGAAACTGGCCTCAGGGGGAGGCGGTGGGTGGCTGGGGATCAGGGGTGGGAGAGAGACTTTTTTTTCACTTGCATCCCCTTTTGTGCCATTTTACTTCATACACTGCATGTGATGCTACGGAAAAATAAATAAATGCAATAATCTAAAAATGGAAACTACATGCAGTCACATTAAATGTAATCCATATACAACTATTATGAGAATTGGGTTGAGTTGCTGATCACCAGTTGACGTATGCTATTTGGTAGACACTTCATTAAATCTTATTGCTTACAACTTTGGAAAGTCTTCAAATATTTTTCCAGCCAATCTTTTTGGTTTCAGACTTTTCCATGGACCCTTGCCATCAAGCTTGTGGCTTCTTGGCATTGTGCCTACTGGGCCACATGCATGGAGCAGATCTATTCATCACCCACACCCAGTGGCCCACTGATTCCCCAAGGTCTACTCTTCCATATGCATTCCTTTGACTTAACTTCTCTATTGGGTCCTCCCCAGAGTTGCTCTTTAACACAAATGAGTCCATGCAGGAACTGGCTTGACCCTCCCCTTCCTCAGCAGCCAAAATGGCACAAGGTGACTTTTGGGACCTCAGTCTCCCATTGGGCTATGTGGTGTCTCTCTGCCTAGATATTCTGCTCTCTCCTACCCCTCACCACTTGTTCACTCTTCTCCAGCCACACTGGATCCCTATTCCTCAAACCCCCCACTATGGTAGGCAGGCTCTAAGATGGCCCCCAAGATTTCCAGCCCTCCCCCCTCCAGGTATACATGTCCTGAAGGATCCCCTGGGCTGTGAGTATGATGACCTTTACTCCAGTGATGAGGTTATGTTATTTGGCCTAGGTGACCTTAAGATATGGAAATTACCTAGGTGTATCTGACCTCATCACATGAGGCCTTTAAAAGCAGTGAGTTTTCTCTGGCTGGTCACAGAAGAGGAAGCCAAAGATTTGAAGCATGAAAAGGATTCAACACACTGTTACTGACTTGAAGGTGGAGGGAGCCACATGTCAAGGAATGTAGGTGGCCTCTAGGAGCTGACAGCCAGCAAGAAAATGAGGGCCTCAGTCCTACAACCACAGGGAACTGAATTGTTGCCAACAACAGGAAGAAACTTGGAAGTGGATCTTTTCCCAGCGCCTTCAGATGAGAACCAAGCCCAGCCTACACCTCATGATGCCCTGAGCAAAGAACCCAGCTGCTCTATGCCAGATGCATGACTTACAGAACTGTGAGCTAAATGGGTATTGTTTTAAGCCACTAAGTTTGTGGTAATTTGTTACATAGTAATAGAAACTAATACACATGCCAAACTGGCTTCACTCTGGGCCTTCTCTCAGATGGGTCCCTCAGCCAGGGAGGCTCTCCCCTCAGGCACCCACAGGGCTACTCTCTCCCTTCACCCAGACTCTGCTCAAACGTCCCTCCCAGAGAAGCCTACGTGACCACACCATCCAGAAGAGCACCACTCTATATATCACTTATCACTAGCTGACATTATATGGCTTAAGTTTCATCTGAATAGCTTTTTATTTTGAAATAATGTTGGACAGCCAGTTAGCTCACTCAGTGGAGCATGGTGCTAATAACACAAAGGTCAAAGGTTCGGATCCCCATACTGGCCAGCCACAAAAAAAAAAAAAAAAAGAAGAATGTTAAATGTAGAGAAGAGTTGCAATCGTTGTACACAGAATTCCCATATATTCTTCACCCAAATCTCCAAATGTTAACATTTAAACACATTTGCTTTATCATTCTCTCTTTGTATACAGGAAGATGTCTTTTCTGGATCATTCGAGAGTAAGTTGCCAATTTAATTCCCCATTACACCCATTACTCCAGAATACTTTAGTGTATATTTCCGACAAACAAGGATATTCCCCTACATAACCACAATAAAATCATGAAAATCAGGAAATTGACATTGAAACATTACTACCATCTAACCTTCAGACCCCAGTCAAATATTGTCAATTGTACCAAAAATGACATGCTTTTAGTTGCATTTAGCAAAAATGACATACTCCTTGCATTTAGTTGTCATCTCTCTCTAGTCTCCTCTAATCTAGAACTGTCCTTCAGTTTTTCTTTGCCTTTCATTACCTTGACACTTACCAAGATTACAGGCCAGTCATTTTATAGAAATTTCCTCAACTTAGATTTATCCGATGGCTCCTCATGATTAGATTTAGGTTTTGCATCTTTGGAAGGAACATCACAGAAGGGATTTTTTGCTCTTCTCTGTGCAGATAGGATATCAGGAGGCCCATGTCAGTCTGTCCCATAACAGGTGATGTAAACTCTGATCACTTGATTAAGGTAGTCTTTGCCGTGTTTCTCCACTCTGAAGTCACTCCCCTTCCCTTTGCAATTATTCTATCTGGTGGAAAGATACTTTAAGACTATGTAAATATCTTATCCTCTGATCACTTGATTAAGGTAGTCTCTGCCGTGTTTCTCCACTCTGAAGTCACTCTCCTTCCCTTTGCAATTATTCTATCTGGTGGAAAGATACTTTAAGACTATGTAAATATCTTATTCTCAACAAATTTTCATGCAGTGGCTTTAGTTTTAGCATCCAGTAATGATTCTTGCTCGAATCAATTATTACTATAATATTTGCATCCTTCCTCCTACATTTATTATTGGGCATTCTACTGTAAGAAAGAGCTTTCTCTTTCTGTGTATGTATGTGTGTGTACATCAGTGTGAATTCATCGAATCCTACTTTTATTCAATGTTATAATCTGTTACTGTCATTATTTTGATGTTCAGATTGTCCCAGATTTGGCCAGTGGGAGCCCCTTCAACTTGGCTCCTATGCTTTTTTGACATGTCCCTAGCATTCTTGGGCACTTCCTTACTTTATGGCCCAACTAGATGTTTCATGTACCCAGGTTCCAAGACTGTATACTTTCTCTGCCCCAACCCTCAATCAGCCATTTCCCCAAGCCCCGATTCTTTCTAGAGGAGGACGGTATTTAAAAACCAAGATCTGGGTGCCAAGTGTACTCATGGCTACATGGTGTACTCGTGACTGCTCCTAGGCTCTCCTTATGGGCAGAGCTGGGAAATACATGTATGTATCTCTCTCTCTCTCTCTCATTCTCTCTCTCTCTCTCTCTCTCTCTCATTCTCTCTCTCTCTCTCTCACACACACACACACACCTGCTCCTAGGCTCTCCTTATGGGCAGAGCTGGGAAATACATGTATGTATCTCTCTCTCTCTCTCTCTCCTCTCTCTCTCTCTCTCTCTCTCTCTCTCTCTCTCTCTCTCTCTCTCTCTCTCTCACAAACACACACACACACACACACACACACACGCATCTAAACACACACACACACACACACACACACACGCATCTATGCCTATCTAGCTATACATAATAAAAGCCATGAGTTTACACTGATTACTCCAGCTCTGATCCAATACCACAGGGTTCATTCTAGCCTTTCCCATTTCCATATGTGTAATTACCTTCTCTGCCGTGAGTAGCCTGGCTCTCATACCCTTGATCTATGTACTTGTTCGTTCAATCCCCCCACCCGCTGAGCCATGCCTCACACAGCTGCCTTCCCTCTTTGGCCCAAAACCCCACTGGCTGCCTCCAACAAGTACTGGGGAAGGGAAGGAATAAGGAAGAAAGAGGAAGCTGAATACTTGTATTTTATTTTAGAATTACTAATACATTCACTATAGAAACATATACAGTGAAAAATCTCCCTCCCACCCTTGTCTCTTTCCGAGCTTACTCCTCTCCACAGGTAACAACTATTATTAGTTTGTTATATACACAAGCGAATGTAAATACATTTTTACATTTCCCCCTCTTTTACGCAAACCATTCCTTACATTCCTTTTCTTATTTGTCAATACATCTTGGAGATCTTTCCATCTCAGTACATAAAATGTGGTCTTTCCCTTTTTTTTTTTTCTGAAAACTCTGTTTTATAAATACGGTTGTTCTGTTAGATGTCATTTTCACAGAGCCTTATTGGAACAGTAGTTTACATGAATACTAAAAGAGTAATAGTGGGAAATAGTCAAAAAAGATTAAATTAGAGGGATATTGCCATACTATATTCAGAGCTCTATGTTTTAAAATGTTCTTATTCTAATTCGGAAATAACTCAGCAAATTCTACTTTAATCTCCAATTCCAAAATCTCGGGGAAACAGAAGGAAAATATTATTGTAGGCAAGAAAGTTATATCACACTGTAAACTTCAGTTATAATGGTCTTTCCCTTTTTAATGGCTGCATAGTATTCCATTGATTGGCTATTCTGTACTTTATTTAGTCAGTTCATGTAGAATAGACATTTACATTGTTACTAAGATTTTGCTAGGCCAAACAAGACTGCAATAAATAACTTTGAACGTATTCACTTCGCACATGTGCAAACACATTCATAGAATATATTTTCAGAAGTGGGATAGTTGGTGTGACCTTTTATGTTTATATGTTTAATGATTAATGGTCTGTCTCCCCTCTTAGAATGTAGCTCCAAGAGGAAAGGGGCTCTGTTCTATTCAATGCTATTTTCCCAGCACCAGGAGCCATTAGGACATGGTAGGTACTCAATAAACATTTATTCACTGAATGAATGAACAACCAATGCTCTCTGATTCTGGACTCGACTGTCTCAAGCATTTATGGAGCACCCACTGTGTGCCAGGTGCTGTGCATCATCTTGTTAACCCTTCAGACACCCCTGGCAGGCAGGGACTGTTTGACAGCCCTATTTTAGAGATGAGAGTCCCAAGGCTCAGAGAGGGACCATGACTGGGCTGATGTCACACAGCTAGCCAAGGCCAAGCCACAATTTCTATCCAGGTGAGTCAGACTCTGGAGTCTGCTGCCGCTAACCACCTGGCCTACTCCAGGCACACAGCCCAGTCTTCTAGCCCCATGTGGACCCTCATCTCCCTCACCCACTTTCCCAGTACCATCTACTCCCCCCAGCCTCACTCCCAGCCAAAGCCACTTGCTCCCATCCTCAGCCCACACAGGACAGGCCAAAGAAGAGGAGCTGTCATTTCCATACAGCTGTCCCCAGGAGCCAGGCCCTGCCCAAGTCCCCGCATTTCCCCTGAAAAGGCTGAATTGTCTTGCCCGTTTGGGGGGCACCTCTCAGCACAGGCCAGGCTGCCTGGGCAGGGCCTGGCTAAGCTATTATCCTACATTATCTCACTCCCCTGCTCCTGAAAAGAACCAGTGACTGCTCGCCCCCCTCAGCCCTCCCCTGCCTGCTCCCGTCTTTTACACTTAATTACCTCACTCATTACCCCGCAGCCTGCAGAGGCCAGACCACAACTGGGGCGTGAGTAATCCCCGCATCGCACACCCAGCCAGCCGGCCAGCAAGGAGCAACTTGCTCACACAGCCCATAAATAAAGGAACGGGGCCTGCTCAGGCCTTCCAAGCAGAAGGACCCTTGTGGTGCCTGCCGTTAGGGGCAGGCATTGGCCCTAGGTTCCCAGTTGGCCTTTGCCAGCCCTGGTGAGGTGGTTTCCACCTCCCCCACCCTGGACAATGAACTCCAGGCTCACCTGGAAGTCACAGCTCATTGCCACTGAGACAGGTGGGCAGCTGGGGCTTGCACCCCTTCCTCACCACAGCCAGGGCACCACCCAAGCATGACTTCTGGGGGCCTGTATGACCCTCCAGCCATCTTCCACCCACCCCCATCCCCTGCACTGAATACTTTGTAAGTCCCCTGTCCTCTTTCTTCCCCAGCTCCATTACCCATGCTCTTCTGCTTCCTGAACTCTGCCTTAGCACTCGGGGTCCTGGCTGAGCTCCTACCCATGTGAGAGCTCACCTCCTCTGGGAGATCCGTCCGGGTTGGGTTAGGGGCCTCTTGTACTTTCCCCATCAAAATATCAAGCCTTTTCATTGTCACTGTCTGTTTGCTTGTCTCTTTTGAAGAAAGGACTGTCATACATCTCCCTTTGCCTAGTGCCCAGCCCAGGTCCTGGAACATTACTAGGCCATTCACTAGCTACTAAGTAAATGTGAGTGAGTAGATGAGTGAATGAATGAATCAACGAGGTGAGGACTGGAAGTGCGCTGGCTGGTAAGCTGGATGCGCTGAACAGAGGGGGTTAGGCCTCCTTTTCCCTGTTTTATGGGCTTCCCTCCTTCCATGCTGTGGGCTCCCAGAGTCCAGGGCCTCTAGGCTCATCAGGGCAGAAGATCTGGAATCTCTCTTGAAGTTAAAACTGCCTTCTATCCACCAGTAGTTCAGCCCAGACTCCTTCCTTTGGATCACCTTGGGAAACACCAACTTCTCACCCCAGTCATGAGATAGTCCAGCCCTGGCCCAGAAGTAGCCTGCACAACCTCTTCTGCATCTTGTTAAAGGCTTCTGCTTGTCCTCTCACCTCCTGCGTCATCTCAGGACAGCTGGCATAAGAGCTGGCTATGTGGCATGGCTTCCCGTGGTCTGCAGGACTTCATCTCATCCCCCTTCCAGATCCAGGATAAGGAATCCAGAGAGATGGCAGGAAGGTTGCTCCGAAGATCCGATAGGCTTGAGTTCTTAACCTGTTTTGGAGGGAGGTGTCATGGTATCTGGTGAAGCCTATGGACTCTTTCTCAGAATAATGTTCTTAAATTAAGAAAACAAAATACATAGTATTACAAAGGAAACCAATTATATTAGAACAGTTATCAAAATATTAAAAACAAATTTGCATTATAGTAATACATAAGCCTCTTTATTATATTATTTTCTCTTTGGCAGCTTGCCGGTACAGGGATTGAACTCTGGACCTTGGTGTATTAATCCATTTTTGTGTTGCTATAACAGAATACCTGAGACTGGGTAATTTACAAAGAAAGGAAGGTTTATTTGACTCACGATTCTCGGACAGCTGCATCTGGTGCTGGCCTCAGGCTGCTTCTACTCATGGCAAAAAGCAGCAGGCAGCTGGCAAGGGCAAGCAGATCACATAGTGAGAGGAAGCAAGAGAGAGAGGGAGAGGAGGTGCCAGGGTCCTTTAAACAATCAGCTCTTGCGGGAACTCATAGAGGGAGAACTCACTCACTACCCCCACACCTAAGGGCATTAATCTATTCATGAGGAATCCATCTCCCATGACCCAAACAGTTCCCAATACTGCCACATTGGGAATCAGATTTCAACATGAGCTTTGGGAGGACAAAGGTTGGGTAGACAAACATATCCAAACTGTATCACTTGGTGTTATCAGCACCACACTCTAACAAACTGAGCTAACCGACCAGTCCTCTATTACATTTTATAGCACAAGATTTAGCAAATAACTGTTGTAATTTCCAACTCATGATGAGCATAAATGATATATCAGGATATGTGGAACATCTGTAATGTGATAAGAAAATGTTTGTGTTTTCTATTGGTGACAAAGCCACAGGTCCTGCTAATACCAGAACCTGTGGCTTTCATCTGTTGTCTGCATTCATAATTGAAGAAATTATAGCTTCAGATAGAGGTTAGTGAAATTAAAAATGTAATAGTTTTCCATTTAAATTAGTAATGAACCCCCTGAACTTTTTCTAGGGACCCAGGTTAGGAGGACCTGTGATGGGGAATGACAAATACACCACAAATGTGCTAACACTTCCCTTCCGGTGTCCTGGCAGACATCATTAATCAATTGCAGCAGTCTTTCTCACTGAACCCAAACTTAGTTCCAGAATCTATCTCAACACCATGTTTCAGGCAACTGCTTCGAACCAACAAAGTTTGGGGTCTTGAGCTGGAATCGATTTGCCATTCCTGGGAGATGGGAAAGGGGGCAATGCCACTGTGAGAATGAGGTTAAGGAAGAGGAGATAGTAAAAGGAGGTTGAGCAACAATACGTGGGGGGAGGCATAAAAACAAAATGCTTGATAGTACTTTGACATTTGTCCTCAAAGGAAACAAAAAAGCTTATGAAATGTCTGGTCGTGTAATCAGAATTTGAATACCTAGAAAGAGAGAGGTGACAGTTCCTCAGGTTCAGCTCTGCTCAAGCATTTCTGGGAGTTTTGCATTCAGGGCTGGGCCCTGTACTTTTGGAAGAACATCAGCAAACTGGAGTGTGGCTCAGGGAAGCACTGGGACGGGCAGAAGTGTGCGCCCAGGCCCCGTGCCACTCACACCGTGAACACACATCAAGACCTGCCTCCAAGCAGTGCTGTGCTAGGAGCTGGAGACACAAATGTGAATGACCCCAGGCCTCTGCCCTGGGCGGGGACAGTGGAAAGATCTGGGTATCTGAATATCCCCAAAGGACCATCTGAGCCAAAAGGATGGAGTCTGAACAGAGAGATTCCAGATCATCTGAGGAAAATCTGACTAATGTAGTTTCCAGATGGTGATGTGGGCTGCTGAATCATCCAGGATCCATGGCTGCAAACGTGCTTTAGGAATCTCCAAGAAGGTCAGAAACCAGATTCAGAAGCTTCATATCCAGAAAAGAAAGAAGCCCAAAATCAGGCCAGAGCCCTGGCCTGAGGGAGACTTCACTGCTAACATCACAGGGCCCCATCTCGAGACCCCAAGACCAGAGCTCACACTGCTGACACCGATACTGGGCTTCTGTCCCTGCTGGACACCCAATATAGCAACGACCACACACTAGTCAGAATGGCAAGGGCCAGCCAGAGTCATATGACTGGCCCCTGGCTGTGGAGGAGGCTGGAAGGCCAGTATTGACTCCACTAGTGGGAGTTGGGATGCATTAGGCAAGAATGCTGAAGGTCTGGGCCACCAAAAGGAAGGTCACCTGCCTGCTCCAGCCACCAAGGAACAAGTGCTTGTGCTGCGCCCAGCTCTGTGCCCAGAGCTTTACATGGATTATCTCTGTTAATCATCTCAGCTCTCCTGAGTAAATGCAGGGCTTATCAGTCCCCATTTTACAGATGAGAAAAATGAGGCTCAGGGAATCTAAGTCATTTGCCCTGTTCTTTCAACCACTCCACAGAGATGGGTCAGCTGGAGCAGGGGGAGTCATTGGTCCACTTTGAAGCTGACCCAGGCAACTGAGCTGTAGGCGCCACCAGTCCTGGGATCTCTAGGATTCCAGCTTCAACATGCCACAGCAATGCTACAACAGATTCCCCATGTCTCGACCTCACACTTGCTGCACATTCTGGACTCTACACAAAAGTCACCTCCTCAGAGAAGTCTTTCTTGACTACCCCATCTAAAACCGCCCTCACCCGACCTCTCTCTATCTTTGTTCCATGTCACTTGTCTTCCTAGTGCTTTTTACAATAGGACTCAGTGGGATGTAAGCTGCATGAGGGCAGGTCTTTGTCTTATTCATTGCTGTGTTCCAGCCCTCAGCGCAGTGTCTCACATAGTAGGAACTCAGTAAATACCTGCAGACTTACAGCTGTGAGCTCTTGGGCAATTTCTTAACCTCCCTGTACCCAGTGTCCCCCTCTATAAAATGGCGATAATCACACTACCTACCTCCAAAAGTGGTTGTGAGATGTCATGAGTTCATGTGGTCTCATAGCCTAGCAGACCTTTTGAGTGTCTCCTGTGTGCGGCATCTAAACACTTCCCATTTCCTGCCCTTAAAGAGGCCACAGTGTAGACAGGGTTCCAGTGAGATTTCACTGCAGGGTGTGGACTGAGACATGAGAGTCAGAGAGAGGAGAGGCACCCTAGGGCTGAAAGGCCTAAGAGGTCAACTGTAAGAGGATGGACTCAGAATTAACAATGGCTGGCATTTGGGAGCGGGAGGTGGCAGCTGGCCGGTACGGGGATCTGAACCTGTGACCTTGGTGTTAAAGGGCTGTGTGCTAACTAACTGAGCTAACCAGCCAGCCCTAACAATGGCTGACATTATTAAGCACTGAATGTATGCAAACACCTCCCTCATCTCCCATCTGCCCTATGAGGTAGGTGCCATTAGTATCAACATTCCCATCTAACAGCCAAAGAAACCAAGTTGCAAAGAGGATAAGTAACTTGCCCAGGTAGATAATTTGTCAGTAAGTAGCTGAGGTGGGATTTGAACCCAGGTCCATGATCCATGCTTTTAACTCCTGTGCTCCCGTGCCCATCTGCAGCTGGGGTGAGATGGATGGGAGGCTGGGAAGGTGAGCACTGGGGGTGTGTGGATGCTCTGACTCCTTAGGAGTCTGTCCACCTACCAAGTCTGGGGTCAGGCACAGGTCAATATTGACAGCTCCCTGCCTCCAAGCACCTGGGCCACCTCCTGGCTTTTTCCAGAAGCTGATGGGTCCCAGCTGGTGTATGAGCAGAGGCAGGGAGCAGGAGGCAGAGCCAGGGGAGCTGAGAGGGTTGATTCCTCTGTGCCAGGAGCCCTGGAAGCCCGGAAATGCCAACTCTGCAGCTCCGACAGCCGCCTCAGCATCTGCCAGGGATAGTTCTGAACTCGGCTGGTGGAAAAGAGAGGGCAGCAGGAGAGGCCACCATGAGGTGAGGAAGCCAGCCTTGACCTGGAAGGGAGCCTGAATATTGCAGGGAAGGCACTTCCCTGTCCTGTGCCTCAGTTTGCCCAACTGTTAAATGGGGGTGGGGAGGAGGTGATGCTGATATCTGAGAGCCTGTTCAAGTAGAGCTCCCATTTGTCAAGGGCTTACTATACTCCAAGCCTCATATAGCCCTATAGAGCTGGTGCTATCAATGGTGTCAGTTTACGGACATGAAATAGAGACCCAAAGAGGCAAAGTAATTTGCCCAAGGTCACATAGCTTGAAGAAGCAGAACTGGGAATAAAACTTGGCTCAGGATGACCCAGCCCCAAATTCTGAACCATCTCACTTGCTTGAATGTGGGGCTCTTCTGGAGGGGCCTTTTAGCCAGTCCACCCCCAACCCATGCTGGGAGCCTGTCCCAAGTCCTCTGACCCTTCGGGGACCCTGGTGATCAGACTCCTGCCAGCAAATACCTTCCAGAGGTTTCAGAGAGCTGCTTAATATGTGACCTTGTCAGGGTCAGGAGTTAGCATGTTCAAGAATGTCTCCAATTTTGAAAGAATGACACTTTAATGGGGGAATCTCAATGTCTGTGAAAGTCAGGATAGGGACTCAATTATCCCCCAAAGCAGTTGGAAATCTTGAAGGTTGACAAATCAACCTGGCTCTAGCCAAAGGGGACCAAGGTGAGTGGGGGTTGCAAGGAGGTCATACTTGTGTAGTGCATAGATCAGTACTTGGCACATGACCCAGAGCTCCGTGTTTATTAAATGAATAAAGAAAAATACGTGGCTGCCATTGGGAGGTGCCACTGGGATCTCCTCTGGACTGCAGCCACTGACAGCCTGGGCTGCAGCACCTTCGCAATCCACCAGTGTTTCAGCAGAGGCCACACTCTTCCAGGACAGCCCCAGCCGATGACTAAGCACCACAGGGAAGTAGGGCCTGGCCATTCTGTGCAGTGTGGGACTCCTCTACAGGAAATCTTTGCCCTGGGCCTCCATTTGGGGTTGGCCAAGACTTCCATAGAGCTGCACCATGGCCTGAAGCTCCTCTCCAATCTTCCTTTCTTCCACCTCTCCCTTCATGATGTCAGACCTGCGCACCCATCTGAAGGCTCTCTTTTTTTCACGGGTGTTATTCCCAATGCATCTTTTCCACTTCCACCTCCATGTCCACATCTGCTTCCCAGAGGACCAAAGTGACACAGGAAAGAACACAGTATTTATCCAATTTTCAGAGGACCCACTGCGTGCCCTTGGGCAAGTCATCTCTGTGAACCTGTGTATACAGGGCAGTGAAATAGTTTCGTTTCCATCCTTCTCCTACACTCTTTCCTCTGGCTCAGTGGAGAAGAGCCTAGATGAAATATACTTGAGAAACAGGGCAAAGTGAAGCTTACAGAGAAAGCGCCCCATCAGCATGGAGCGGATGCATTTGTGGCCACTCTCCTGCTTGGAATTCATACAGAATTCCATTATCAGCTCTGAACAGTAGCTCAGAGACCATCCTCATTCGACAGACAAGAAAGCTGGGGCCCAGAAGGGAGAGCAGAGCCGGGGCTGAAATCAGACTCCTGACTCCCAAGTCAGTGCTCCTTCCTGACACCACAGAGTGGAACCTGCAGATCATATGATGCCCCATCTTCTTTTTACTGATGTGCAGGGTGAGGCACAGGGCAGCTCTGCCAGCCACCTTGAGTTACACAGTTCTGAGACTCACACCCTGACCCTGGTAGCTGCCCTTCCTCTCTGATGGGCAGGGCAGGGTTGAAATCTGGAGGATACCAGAGCAGGCTAGGTAGGGCAGGGAGGGCTGAGCCTGCAGGCACCAGCTAGACCCATTAGGACAAGTCTGGGAATGGGTAGGCAGTGGGCCACATAGACAAGAGGTTCTTCCCCAGCTCCTCTGCACAGTGACCCTGTGGCCTTGAGATGGTCATTTCATCCACATCTGTACAACAGGCTGATAACAGAGCCTTCTCTCATGAAGATATGTAAGTAACAACAGTCAACATTTATCAAGTCAAGTCACTGTGTGCCAGGACCACTCTAAGCATTTTACAGGTACTTTATCACTTAATCCTCATAGCAACCTTGTGAGACAGGCACAGTGTATAACTCCATTTGACAGATGAGAAAACAGAGGCACAGGGAATCACACAGCTGGGAAATGGAAGAGCAGGAATTTGAAACAAAAATAGGCCGACTCCAAATCCTTCAATCTAAAGCCCCAGGCAAGGCCAGCTTCTCCAAAGGGTAAGTGCTTAGCACAGTGCCTGGCACGTGGAGCTGCCCAGTAATGGAAAAATAATTATTGTTGTCACTGGGGAAATTTGCCACTGGCAGTACTATCTTCCCAAAAGTCAGAAGAATGAATAATGAATATCCTGATATGTTTTACTAAACTTCATCATTTCTTCTATTTGGAAGTAAGTGGATAGTTAGCAAGTGCTCAAAATAAATGTTCATGGAATGAAAATATTTTATGGTCTCTTTTGAAAATACAAAAAGAAGGGGTAAAAACCCCATAGTCCCACTACTCTCATTCCACTTTTCTATGCATGTTTATTTTTATTTTGGTTCGTAGTGTGAACATGCTGTGAGAGATTTCTGGATTCTGCATCCTCCACTTAACATAATTCCATGAGCTTTTCCCCCATATGATAATTTTTAGTGGCTGCAGAATATTCCATCAAGTGAACAGCTTCTTTATAACCCTCTCCCCACTTTCTCCAGCTTGGGGTTTTTATTCCAGTCCCTGATGATGCAGCAAACATCCTTGGGAATAAAATTTTTTCCTTATTTGTTGTGACTTGGAGAAATAAATTCTTAACAGTGGTCTTTTGAAACCAATAAGCTGGTGTTGGAGGAGGTTCTTGGGCCAGAAGGCCCTTCTTGATGTCTGGTGATGAAACCATGCTGGCCACTGTGCATTTCATCCATGCTTAAGGCCTCCTCCACCTGAAGGTATTGTCAAACCTCAGTTTCTGGGCTGAAGGTTTCTTCTGATCTGCTAAGGGTACCCAAACCACCTTCCAACCTGAGGTCAAAACTCTGGGATCTTATCCGCAACCTGACACTAGTGGGCTGCAGGACCTTAGACACACCTCTTCTGTGGGGCCTCTGTTCATCAGTTAAGGTGTGCATCACTTCTATGTCCTGCCCAGTGAAAAGACCTAGCAAGGGAGAGTCCAGCCCCAGCTCTGTCTGTAAGTCACTGTGGACCCTCAGTGCCTTGTTAAGCTCTCTGGGCTCAGTTTTTCTATCTCTTATGCAGGAGATTGGAATGGTAGAACCATCAGGCAGGCAGAGATAAGCTCCTTGGTACCCACTTGTCTTATTGACCCCACAGTGGACTAGACACCCCTAGAGGACAGAGATCCCAGTACCCAGCGCAAACTCAAAAATATGGCTATAACACTAATAACTGTGGATAACTGAACAAATATACAACTTCCTTTATTTGAGCAGCAATAGTTATTCTCCAACAAACAGTTCTACCTGTTAGTTACAGCCTATAGTTATAGGCTGAATCTTACCATCACAGTCATCCATTCATCCATCCATTCATTCATTCATTCATTCATTCAGAATACATCAAACACCTTCTGGGTTCTGGCCCTGCCAGCTTGTTGACCTCATCTTCTTGCTGTTCCTGGCCCATGCTTCTTCCTGCCTCAGAACCCTTGCACTTGTGAAGTCTCCATCTGGAGCACTCTTTTGTTGGCTTCTCCATGGCTGGCTCAAATCATGGCCCAAATGTTACCTCTCCCAGGAGATTCTTCCTGCCACCCTCTCTAAGTGCACTATCACTCTCCATCACCTCACCCTGTTTTATGTTCCTACAGCACTGAACGACTGTTTGGAAGGATATTGTTGATTTAAGTGTTTCTTTGTTTAGTGTCCATCTACTCTCTTTTGAATGTCAGCTCTAAGATAGCAAGGACCAGGGATGTGTAGTTCACCACTTTTTCCACAGAATCCCACAAACACACAACAAATGAATGCTAAACACTACAGGTACAACTGTGTATATAGAATCCACATGTATTGAGCACCTACTGTATGCATGTCATCATTCCAAATCCTCTACATGTAGCAATTTTTGTAATGCTCCCAATAACCCTGAGGTTAGTGACAATTATTATTCCCATTTTATAAATGGGGAAACGTGGCACAAAGCAGTTGAGTAACTTGTCCAAGGTCCCATGGGTAGTAAATAAAGGAGCTGAGAGACCCTAGTGCACACTTTTAAGAGAGTGCTGAGCCACACATCGTACAGAGTGCTTGTCCTCACGAAACTCAGGGACTAAGGGACAAGCTGTCCTAGACCACAATGGAGGAAATCAGGGATACTTCCTGGAAGAAGCGATGCCTCAGCTAAGTCCTGAGAGCAAGCAGGGATTGCTAGGGTGAAGTGGAGGGAAAGACATTCTGGAGGCACAGGAAATAGTGTGGAGGCTAAGAAAGCCACAAGCCTGAAGAACTACAAGTAGGCTCCTGTGGCTGGAGTAGCAAACACAGGGTGTGCCATGAGCCGAGGGATGTGGTCACCCCAGCCCTCAGTGACTGTTGTTACAAAAAGTCCCAGGGAGCAAAATATGAGGCAATATGATTGGGAGGAAAGGCAGGGAACAACAGGTCATGCAGGGCCTTTGCAAGACCAGAGGCCCAAATTTTATTCAAAGGCTTCTAAGCCACACTTCAAAGTCCATGCAAGCCCCTGACTCAGTGGTGCCCAAAGGCCACTGAGGTCTCTGGAAATGGCTACTGCCTCACTGTGTGATACCAGGCAACTCCATGCCCTCTCTGAGTCTTAGCCTACCAACTGGTATTGGATGACGCAGTCCAAGAAGGACATCCCCACTCCCTCAGCCTTGCATCCTATAAACAGAATGTCATTGTGTTTGTGACAGCCTGGCATTCCTAGAGTCTGATTCTGAGACTTATATGCACTGCCCATCCCACACTTGCTGAGGCTGGCCCAGCACCATGGGGCTTTTGCCCAGTAGTCTCTGGGCAGGGGGCTGAGTTCTCCTGCTCCTTGGTCCTGCCAAGATATGAGCCCCAGGTTTTGGTCAGATTGGGGGGGGGGTCTGCTCAGATCCTTCCAGAGACAAAGGAGCTGACCTGCAAAGAGTTCCAGCAGGAGCCCCGCTCCCCCTCCCTTCCCCCCTCTCCCTTCCCAGTCCACGTGTCTCTATTGTCTGCTCCCCGCTTCAGGGAAAGACACAGCCTCGGATGTGTCAAAACCACCACCCCCCCGGCAGCAGGGAAATTAATTACTGGACGATTTTCACTTCCTCTTGCAGTGCCTGCCTGAGCTAGGCACCGGAACAGGACTGGCTGAGCGAGGCCAGGCATCGGCATGGGGGACTTGCTCCCCACACCAGTTCTGGGAGAAGAAAGTTAAACCCTAAACCCAATAGAGGGCTCCAGTGGGAGCTAAAGCTGGAGGGTGGGGGTGGGTTTCCTCCAGTTAAAGCTGAGTGTCCACACTGGCCACTTCAGAATTGAGGGAGAGGGAGAGGACTGGAAGCAGGAGGGTCGCTGCTGGCGAGCTCACACTCTTTTCTTTGCGTCCCCTTCCCTGTGTCCCCATGTGCCTGAATCTGCCTGCTTGGGACCACTCTCCCTCTGCTCCCCTTGGCTTCTCCCTCTATTTTGCACTTTTCTTTCCCTTTCTTCGCCTCCCTGGGCGGCTTCGGTTTTGTGCGTCTGGATCTGTCTTTTCCTCCCGTGGGTGTGCGAGTGTGTGTTGCTACTTCTCTCCATTTCTTTCTTCTCTCTCTGTTTCTTGTGTCTTTTTGTCCTTAGCTTGGTCTCTCTGCTTCTGTTTCTACCTCGTTCGGTGTGTGTCTCTCCTTCTCTGTATGTCTCTCTCTGTCTTTCTCCATATCTCTCTTCCTCTCTTTCTCCCCCTTTCTCCCCGCCCCAGTCCTCTTTCTCTGTCTCTCTGTGTCTCTGCGCCTTTCTCGCCCTCACTTTCTCCCCTCCTGCCTGCCCGCTGCTCCCTGCGCCTGGCCTGCCCCCACCGCCGCCGGTTCAGGGGAACGTGTGCGGAGCGATTGTCCTGGGGGACATTTGATGGATTAGAGCGCTGAACAGTTCCATTGCTAGGGGACCACCTGATCTCCTCCAGCCTGCGTCCCATATAAAGCCGGCAGCCGGAGTGCTGAGCACAGCTCCAGAGATCGCCTGTCTGCGCGCCGCCGCTGCCAAGCCCGAGCGGGAGCCCGAGCCCGAGCCCGGGCGGCCGCCACC
>NW_007727393.1:183955-186867 GCF_000696425.1 Galeopterus variegatus
CGAGCGGCCGCCAGCCCGCGGGGAGCTGTCCAGTGCTGAAACCCCGCGCGGACAGCCTCTAGCGCCCGGCTGGCCGCCTCCCCACACCGGGGCCCCACGCAAGTGCCCCCGCCGAGCCCCCCGCCAATTGCACCATGCCGCGCTCCTTCCTGGTGAAGAAGATCAAAGCGGACGGCTTCCAGTGCAGCGGGGTGGCGGCCCCCACCTACCACCCCTTGGAGACCGCCTACGTGCTGCCTGGCGCCCGGGGGCCTCCCGGGGACAACGGTGAGTGGGACGTGGACGTGGGGGGAGCGATCCCTCCCCAACTTGGGCCACGAGGAGGGGCGCGCGCGGCAGGGAAGCCCGGGAGGAGATTTCTCTGGCCGTGTGCGCCTCCCGGGCTTCCCAAGGGCCGGGCGGGCGGGGCAGGGGCTAGGTCGGTACAAAGGGAAAGTCACAGGGTTGGCCCATCCCGCAGCCACGCGCAGCCGGGACTTTGAAAGTTGTGGCCCTAGAACAGGACTGGAGTGAGGGGTGATGAGAGAACAGAGAGAGGGACGCTCGTGAAGGGCTAATGCTGGGGGGCTAATGCACAGGCAGTTTGAGGGTGCCCTTTCCCCGGCGGAGGGAGAGAAGCTGGCTGCCTGAGTGTGCCCTCCTGGTGCAGAAGGGAAAGGGGCCTAGACTACTAGCTCCTGAGGGGATGTGGTTGGTTCCCTGGGGTAGCTGGGGGTGCCCTCCCTGCTTTCAAACCTGCTCCCCTTCGCGATGCCAGACAAGTGCTCTCAGACCCCTCTCTCAACAACTCTTTTGTTACCCTCAGCCACATGCCTGCCAAAGGCTGGGTTTGTCCTGGAGACTACAAGAAGAGGGCATTTCTGGAAGGGGTTCCCTCAAAGTGGCTCCTGATCCCCTGGACTGCACTCCCTCTCTATTCCCAGCTTCTCTCCCCCTTCAGGAGCCAACCCTGCTGATCCTTGTAAGCCTTCCCCCCCACACACACACACATACACCATCTCTTCTCAGAGCAAGTTCCTGCAGGGACAAGGGTTTGGGGGACAAGAGAGGTCATTCAAGCCCAGAAGGGGGTGATCTGTGGAGGGCGAGGAGAAGAAGCAGAGATTGTTTCCGTGGGTCCCATCCTCCAGCAAGGGGACTACAAAAGGGTTTTCCTCGGATGCCCCCCTCCCCCCAGGGCAGGTGTCTAGAGAGGAGGCATCCCTTTGGTAGTGAGAGATCTGACATCACATGTGGCATCCATCAGCTTTGGGGTGTGTGTGTGTGTGTGTGTGTGTGTGTGTGTGTGTGTGTGTAGAGAGAGAGAGAGAGAGAGAGAAGAAAGGGCTGAAGACAAGGGGGGAGCTGAGATGGCAAAGCCAGGACCCTGGGAGGGTGGGGGCTTCTGCCTTGGGGATTTCCAAGCCATTCACCCACATTCCACCACTTTGCCAAGAAAGGTACAGAGAGGGTACTGGGCAAAGGGCTCTGTGACCTCATCAAGGTCAAAGAAGTTAGGGAGTGATCAGAGATACAGCTATAGCCCCTCAGCCCCTAGCCTCCACCAGATCCCCCAAAGAACCGCCTTCTCCTCTGCCCACATGTCCCTGATTCTACTGTCCTCTTTTCTTGACCACAGGGCCTCTTCAGCTTGGGGACAGAAGCCCAGGGATATAGCTGGGCTGGGCTGAGGGCTGGCAGGACAGAGGGTAAACCTGGGGCCATGCCAAGGCTGGAGAATGCATGCTAGGAGGTGGCAGAAACTAAAATATCCGCAAGGCTGGGATAGGGATCCCTTAAAGGACTGACACAAAGCTCTGGGCTCCCACCCCCTGAGGCCCCCTAGGTCCTGTCCCCAAGCCAACTAAGGAAACCCAGAGAAGCCCAGAGAATTTCCCACACACAGCCAAAACTGCAGGCTGTTCCTCAGGAGGGAGGCAAGAGAATGCCTTTCCTTGAATTCAGTCCAAAAGAGCTTTGAAAGGAGCCCCTGAGGAGGGAGCGTGGGGGCAGAGCCACCAGCAGGGATGTTTCTGTGGGGATCCCACGAGGTTGACACCCTAGAGCCACCTCTGTTTTTGTCCCATTCCCCAAAGGGCTCCAGACCAACTCTCTGGACTCTGGGGGAATCCTCAGGCTGTCATGATAGCTGGGGAGGCCTGTGCTCTAGATCTATGACTGGCTGTGTGACCTTGGGTGAGTGCCTTCCCTTCTCTGGTCCTCAGCTTTTCCAGCAGTGAAAGAGTATGGATAAGCATCCTTCCAACTTTGACAAGCTCAACTCTGTGAAGGTCAAGTGTGGGGTGGGAGGCATTGGAGATGCCTGGATGAGGGTCTAACATAGTACTAGGAGGCAATTGTCAGGGATTCCTTAGGGCTTCACTGAATATAAGCCATCTGGCTGAGGGTGGCAGAGTTTCTGGGATCAGGCATTTTTTTCTTGGCTTTGGTCTTTGCAGGTTGTCCCAGGGTGAGGACAGGCACCCTGGTCTGGCCACCTTGGCAGTGTCTGCAGTGAACAGTCAGTGCCAGAGACCAGGGTGATGATCCTTCAAGCCCGGGGATGACTAGGAAGCACAGGGTCTGCCTGGTCCTGTTTTCAGGGGCCTCTCCCCACCCTGGGGTGTGGCCAAACTGGGCAGTGAGGGGCACCCTCATTCCATGGGTGGGTGAGGGGTGCTAGGGGCCCTCAGAGAGCCCGCCAGCTTCTGGTGGCCCGTTGTCTCCGCTCTGCCGGAAATAACCTTGCTGAGCGTTGGAGGGAAGTGTGAAAAATTGCTGAGCCGACGTTTTTCTCTCCCAGCGTGTGTAAGTGTGCTGGGTAAACAAGGAGAAAGGGGGGGGTGAGGAGAGGGAGGGAGGAGAAGGAAGAGAGGGAGGGAGGGAGAGAGGGAGGGAGGGAGGGAGGGAGGGAAGGGGGGAGGGCCTGGGGC
>NW_007727393.1:187260-195419 GCF_000696425.1 Galeopterus variegatus
AGTTATTAGAAAGATCCTCTTACAAGCCATTCTGCAGCTCTGGCTGCAGGGTCAGGATGAGGCTGGTGGGAGGGAAACCTGGGGGGAGGGGGTTGGTGGGGATAGGGGGCTGTGAATGTGGAGGTCAGAGGAACCACAGATTAACTGACAAACATGTAGGACCCCAAATTAAAGAGGTATATCCCCCAGCTCCAGGACTGCTGGAGAATGCCTGGAGGACTCCTCCTAAGCGCACGCGCGCACACACATGCACACACACACAGAGAAGCAACGTTTGCCTCTCTACCCACTTCCTTTTCAGCCTCTGCTGCCAGGCAAGGCAGAGGGTGCAGCAGGTGTGTCTGTGCTCCAGGGCCCCCTAAACCCACAAAACCCCTAAACAGGGAAGGGAAGACCCCAAGTGGGAAAATCTCCAGGTCTCTCTGCGGAGCTCCCTGAGGAAGGTGGACAAGACCTAATTTCATCGTCCCCTTCAATAAAATGCCTCTTCCCTCCCCCACCTCTTGCTCTTCCCCTCCCCTCTGCTCCCCTGGGGAATTCTGAGCACAGACTCAGTCTCTCTGTGAGATGTCAACTCACCTCCTCCTAAGCCTCTCAGAACCTCACCCTCCAGCTCCACCGCACCCACCTCTCACAGACCCGAGCCCCCATCCTGGGGGATGCCAGGACTCGGCCATCCCAGAGAAGGCTGCTGCTCATTCATCTGCATGTCGGTGGTCTCTGTGGACCCCTGCCAAGGACATCTTCTGGACACCTTAACTCTGAACTCCAGCTGGGAGCCAGGCCCCCCTCCTCCACACCACCGCCCCTCTCCTGCCCCCACACCCTCTCAGAGTGCATCCGACCCAGGCAGATGAGGGATCAATGCCAATCCAATAACGCAGTTGTCTGCCCTCTGCAGCTGCATTAAGCCTCCCCCAGCAGGCTGAGGAAGCTCTCCTACTTCTACCCATGGGCTTATCTAGTTGACCACATTACACCAGTGCCCACTTCCTCTCACTCCCTCTCATGGCGCCAGGTAGTCGCTCCAGGCCAGGCCTGGGAGCCCGTCTGAATGTCCCCAGCCACTGCACACCTCAAAAAGTCCATCTAGGGAGTAGGGATGCAAAAGAGCTACCCCAATCCCTTGGCAGAGAGAACCCAGAGAAGGCTAGGAAGGACACAAGGACACACAGCAGGCCCATTTGAGTCTTCTATAACCACAACTTCCCCTGGCATCTTGGTCTTGGTCCAGGTCTAAGGTCCAGGTTAAATATATGTCAGAGGCTCAAGACCAAAGTCTAGGTCCAGGTCCAGCATCCAATCCAGTCTCCAGGTACAAACCTGAGGTCCAGGTCTAATGTCTGTGTCCAACTGCAGGTCTACGACCAGGCCCGAAGGCTAAGTCCAAGGTCAATGTCTAAGGTTATAGGTCTAGGTCTGATATCCAGGACAAATCCATGTCCAAATTCAAGTTTCAATGTCTAGGAACAGGTACAGGTCAACATTCTGGATCCAGGATCAAGATCCAGGCCCAATTTCTAATCCAAGGTCATGTCCAGATCCATTTTCAAGGCTGGCTAGGTTCAAGTCTTAGACCTGCTAATAGCTTTCTGTGTAGTCCTGGCCTAGTCTTCCCCAACCCATCCTCAGTTTTCCTCCCATGAAATCAAAGTTGAACATGATCTCTTTCAGCTCTGACCTTCTGGGTACACAGAAATCTGATTTTCCTATGAATTTACAGGGCTCAGTGGGAGTGTGGAAAAACAGGCCCATGTGAGGTATGGAATCTGGGGGCCTGGAGTCACAGTGGGGACATGAGGGGCTCAAGCTGAGCTCTGATTGCTGAGAGAGGGCAAGAGAGTACACCAAGTCCCTTATGTTGGTGCAGCGATTTATACATCCCAAAGGCTCTCAGGCCACACACATACACAGTGGGCAAAGGGCACAGAGGGCAGGGGGGGATTAACTCTGACCTACAGAGGCAAAACTGAGGTCACAGAGTGCCTATTACCTGCCCAAAGTCACAAGAGCATGAATGTGGAACTTGTCACTCTCTCTGGCAGGTGCTTAACCCACATGATCTGGGGGCCTCCACAGCCCAAGGCCCTCTGGGGGGCATGCTGAGATTCTACAAGAGCAATGAGGTCCCCAGACTGCTCAGCTTCTTTCCCAGCAATGTCTCCCCTGGTGTGAAGTGTCCACTGCCAGTCCTTGGGTAGGAAGGGGTTTGGAACAGGCTCTCTGATGGCACCCTCTAGGGCAGAGAGAGGGGAGGGAAGAAGGCAGGAGAACTGGAGGGAGGGGAGGCATCGTGCAACGCACCCTGTCTCCAGAAGGAGGCACAGAAAGGGCCTTCCGGAGATCCCCCCTGAGGGAGCAGGAAGCTGTTCTACCAACCAGACCTGGGCGATTCAAGCCCATGGGCCACTCACTCCCTTCTCCACAAGCCCTTGAGAAATCTTTCCTATTGATTGCTGCAGAGCTGTAGACCTCTCTGGGGGCCAGAGAAATTGGGTCACAGTCAGAAAAGACCAGAATATGGGGAATTCTAGGAGGTGGGGGTGGTGGGGAGGGGTCCTAGAATTCTCTAGGAGCTCCCTGGGCCTGGGTCAGTGGGCATCAGCCCCATGTCCTACAGCCCTGGTCATGTCCCCTGCTCATTTGGACTCAGTGACCCCCTCCCCCATGGGCAGATGTACCAGCTGCCAGGCCTTTGGAGGAGGAGGGTGTCATTTCTGGTCCAGTGCCCAAGGAACCACTAACAAAGATGCTATAATAAGGGGAGGGGGAGGTACCCAGCCCCTTTGCCCAGCTCTGTGAGCAGACAGGAGAAACTATTTTTATCCTTCTTTGCTGCTGACAGACCTGGCTTTCTGCTCAGCTGGCTGGAGCTGATTCTCGAGGCCCGAGGCCCTGGCACAGCAAGAAGCATCTCTAAATATACCCACACAGCAGCCCCTCCAGCCCCCACCACCCAGCAGGGCTGAGCCCTCCTCAGGAAATTGGGCCACCTTCCATGATGGCCCACCACTGGGCCCCTCTCCTTTGCTGCCCATCTTGGGATAGGGAGGTGGGATTGGGGCTAGAAATTCCCTGGAGGCAGTTTGGCAACGTGGGAGTCTGGGAGAAACTGGGGAAAGGAGCCCTGGACTGGCTCCATTAAAAAAAAAAGAAGTCCAGCCTAGCTCTGATGAGATTTGTTTTGTGACCTGAGGTGGGACTTCTGCAGAACAAGGTCAGGGGAAGAAGCGACCTCACACATGAGCTATGTACGTAAAGCATTTAGCAGTGTACTTTGCACACAGTAAGTGCTCAGTAAGTGTTAGTCATTACTGATATTATTATTCACAAAAATTTACAAGGGGCTGGAGCATTTTCTAGAGCAATAGCTTCTCCCTACCTTCAACATCCCACTAGCCCATAAGACACCAGCTAACTGGGTAGTGTTATCTGAGGAAACCCACCGCTCTTTCCCCCATCAGTTGAAAATCTTCCTCCTCCCAGCAGGTTTCCATGCATTCTCTAGTGTTTTGGAAAAAACACAGGCTTTGGAGAGTTTCAAACCTGATTCCCCCTCCAGTGACCTTGGGCAAATCCTCTACCCTCTCTGGGCCTCTGAGCACAGTGCAGGGCCTGGCTCACAGGCAGAGCTAGTGTTAGGTGGGCTCACCCCAGGGGGTCAGGCAGTTGGATGAGACAGTATTTGTAGAGGGCCCGGCACCTTAATTCTCATAAATTCTCCTTCCCACCACTCCTTTGGGTACAGAATTTTTAAAAATGGGTTCTGGACCTTCAGTCTAAGATATCAAGACTCTTGGGCAGGGAAAACCAAAGTTGTTCTTAGGTGACATGTGTACATCTCCAAAGTATCTCTGGGTTCTCCCCATAGCCCTAAATGACAAGGGTGGATCTGGTCCCCATCTGTCAAATGAGGAATTCAAACCCAGAGAGGCTGCGTGACTTGTCCAAGGCCTCAAAGCTGGGGTCTGAGTACGAGAGCCAGGATGTGAGCCAGATGTCTTCTCTCTGGGTCCCAGCTCCTCTTGCCTCTATTGGGACCCAAACAAAAGAGTCCTGTCTCGCCCTGTCAGCTGAAGGACAGGCAGCTCAGCTGTCTATAGTCACCCTTGGGGCAGAAGAAGGCACACAAAATCTGGGTTCCATGTGCAGGGTTAGAGCATGGTTTATAGTGTCCTAAAGGATTCTCCAGGGCTGAGGCCCAGAGAGGTGAGGTGGCTTGCCCAAGGTCACACAGCAGCCCGTGACAATCATGCATATCTCCTACTCTGGCAGATTAGAAGGATATAGGAATAATAATGACAATAATAATAACAGCTTGAGAGGCTAGCTATTGTGTGCCACTGTACTAAGCACTTCACATTCATTCATTCAATCCTATTATGAACTCCCTTATACAGATGTGGTAAAAAGAGTGACCTGCCCAAGGTCACACAGGGAGATGTCTGTGGATCTGAGAAGAACAAGGTGAAGTTGGAGGAAGGGGGAGTGGAGGATATAAAGAGCGTTATGGAGGGATTGATTCAGCCATGTTACGGAAGGGGTCTTCAGAGCCTTCTAGTCAAACTTCTTCCTGTACAGACTGAGCCCAGAGAGGTTAAGCAACCTGGCCAAGGTCACAAAGCAAGTTAGAACCACCTCATACAATGCTCCCAACCCAGGCCAAACTCCACAGCCCCTGGGCATCAGGTCTGGGCCCAGAATCCTTGTCCTGAAGGCAATTCTGTATCTGTCCCTAGGAAGATGAGCAGCCTTTGAGGGGCTTTTACTTCTGTGTAAAGAGCCACTAGGGACAGGAGTAAGATGCTGCAGTGCCACAGGCCACCAGCAGGGGGCGCCATGGCCAGAGCACCCAGTTTGGGTGAGAACTGTCTGGTTCACTGAGCTCCTACTGGGCACCAGAAGTTTTCTCACCCTGGGGCTAGGAAACATGAGGTAAAAATTACACAACCTGGGTGAGGAAACAGAGGCCCAGAGAGCAGCAGCAAGATGCATCAGGGCAAACGCTAAGAAAACAGGAGCACAGAAACCCATTTGGGGAGATTGTCATTGTTACTCATAACAACCAGTATGTATTGTATTACTCACAACAAACCAGTATGTGATTTACAATGTGCCAGGCACTGGATGGGAATTCTGGCTTTAACTTAGTAGGTGCACGACCCTAGGCATGTTACTAAACTTCCCTGTGCCTCAGTTTCCTCATCTGTAAAATGGTACCACCTTTAGAGTCATGAAGGTAGAATGCATTCATGTGTATAAAGCCCTTAAAATGGTGCCTGATACATAAGCGCTCTAGGAGTGTTGGTTATTATTTGTTTATTTATTGTATGTTCACTGGTGGACTCCCTACTGAAACTGTAAAGGCACAAAGAGGTCTTGTAGTTTGTCCAAGGTCACACAGCTGGGAATGGTAAAGCTGGAACACAATCCAGCAGTCTGGCACCGAGGTACTCTTTAATAGTAGAACATACAAGGCACTGGTCACATGATCAGTCGCCCCTCCAAATGGATCCCATACTATCCCCATTTCCAGAAATGTACCTAAGGTACAGAAAAAGGTTCAACTTGTCCAAGGTCACCTAGCTAGAATCTGTGTCAGGGAACCAAATCGCCCTCCCCCGCCCCAGGGCCCAGGCCACGTGAGGTGCAGACCTGTCCCAAGATCAGGTGGACAGGACTGCCTATAGCAGACCCTGCTGGGCTGGAAAGTGAGGCTGGCCTGGCAGGTCTTTATCGCCCATTCCACAGATACTGGTTGAGTGCCCACTAGCTGGGCCCTGGGAATAGGAAGTGAATAGCCCAGGTACAGCCGCTTTCTCAGAGGCCTCCCAGTGTGTGGAGAACAAGGGGAGCAGTGCACTGGGTTCCAATCCTTGCTCCAGATCTTGAGCAAGTACCATCACCACTCTGTACCTCAGTTTCCTTACCTGCAACAAGTCTTTTTGTGATGGCTCAGTAAGAGGATGGGAGTGAAGCACTCAGCACAAAGCCTGGCACACAGTAAGTGCTCAATAAATATTAGCTAGTATTATCATCAGTAATTACAACGTGAGGAAATACAGAAGGAGGAGAGGGTCTGGGAGTGAGTGCTCAGCAGGTATTACTCAGTCTGAAACAATACTCCCTGAACGTTCTGGGACCTGAGCACCAGGCCTGGTTCCTGAGGTGGGAGGAAGGGGAACATTTAGACCAAAGGCAGATGGGAGGGGAGACGGGGTGCTGAGCGATTGGGACACTGCCTCCCCCACCAGATTAAAAAAAAAAATGCCACCACCACTGCCCCCCACCCCCACATCTGACCACAGAGCCCCTCCTTACTGAATCAACGACCCCCGCAATCCCCATTCTGTATGCAGAGGGTCCTGTGCTGGCTACTGAAGGGACAGAGGGAAAAATAAGGTCACACCCTCGCCTTTAGGACTGGCGGGCACCCTGCACACACTTCACCCTGTGACCATCTCAAACGCCAGATGAAAGGCAAAGTCCTGGAGGCTGAATCAACCCAGCTGTTTGAGGGAACGAAAGCTGACCAGAGTGCCCAACCAAAAGGCTGAACGTCACTGGAATCCTGTTTCCCCTCTTCCAGCTGCTCACTTCAGTGGGGGAGGCTGAAAGGAGGGGGGACGGTTACATGTCTAAGGGGTCAGAAGGAGAGGAGCAGATCCCTCGATTTGCCACTCCCCAGCTGTGAAACCTCGGAAAGGGGCCTAACCTTCATTGTTCTCCGGAATCAGAGGACAATGGAAACACTTGGTAATTAAGTGCCACGATGATAAGTTTGTTCAATATCTGCCAGAAACTCTCCAGGGAGCCCAGCTCCCAGGGTCCCCAGGGAAGGAGCTAGAACTAGACTAGGCCATAGGAGGCAGAAACAAACCGGGGTGGCCCCTGCCCTCGAAAATCCCCTGTGGAATCCCCTGGGAGAACCCCAGCCTGCCCATCCATCACTCAAATCCATGACAGACAGGATTTCCGGCCCAACTCCAGCCGGCCGGAGGAAGAGGGGGAGGTGAATTCTCATTGGGGACTCGGAAAACTTCTAGAGGAGGGGCTTAAGGAGCAGGTACAATGAAGTTCCCTTTCTGGAGCATCTACTACATGTCACATACTTGACCCCTTTAAAATCCTGCAGCAACCCTGCGAGCTGGGTCTAACTGGATTGGGATCCGTTTATGCAATATCTATTCATCGCCCACCTACTCTGAGCCAGGCATGTGATGGGCACACAGATCCAGCCCTGGGGAGTTCATAGTGTAGAAGGGGAGGCAGACAATTAAATAATCTTCAGCAAAGTCGCTTTTTCAAGCAAGTAAAAAGCATAATTATAATAGCTAACATTTATATAGCAATTACTGCGCGCTCCCTCTCTTTCTCAATTTCCTTACACGTAGAATGCGGATTACAATAAGACCCACTTCCCTGGGTCTGTGACGATTAAATGAGTTAGCATGTGTAAAGCACCGCAGCAGAGCCTGGCATACAGTAAGAGCTTAATAGACGTTTATTATCATCACTTGACTCAGTCATTCCAACGACCCTGGGAAGGGATGTCCAATTACAAGCTCCGTTTTATAGATGAGAAAACAGACTCAGAGAAGTTACAGGACGGGAGCGGCAGAATGTGGGAATAGAGGTCACGGGCTTCGGGATCCGACCGCGGAGGTTTGAACCCCGGCTCCATCACCTACTAGTTGTAAGCTTAGACTGACCGCGGCGTCTCTCTACGCCTCCGTTTCGCTACTTGCAAACTGGGTGTAATGATGAGACCTTCACTGCATGGCTGTGAGCGCTTAAGAGAAGAGTAATCGCAAAACCAGTAGAATGTGCTGGGCCCCGCGCTCCGAGGGGTGAGGTGGCGGGTACTTGTACGTGGCCCGTGGAGGAAGGATTTGAACCCGGGCAGCCTGACACGGAGGGCGCTGTCTTACAAGCAGCCATCACCTTACAAGGGCTGCCGCGGGATGGTGAGCTGGAGGGCGCGGGGAGTGACTTGCCTGAAGGGGAGAGCCCCGCTCAACGCCTCACCCGCACCCCACCCGCACCTCTCGCCCCCTCCAGGTTACGCCCCGCACTGCCTGCCCCAGAGCAGCTACGATGCAGACCAGAAGCCGGGCCTGGAGCTGGCGCCAGCCGAGCCCGCGTACCCGCCGGCGGCG
>NW_007727393.1:196011-207791 GCF_000696425.1 Galeopterus variegatus
CCGGCCAGCTGAGCCGCCCGCCTCGCCCGCGCGCCCGGGACTTGCTCTCCACGCGCCCCGGGCCCCCACCTGCGCCCGCAGCGCCCTCTGCAACCCCCAGCTCCGTTTCCCTGTCCACGCCCCTCATGGGGACCCACGTCCTGGCCCAGAACTCCTCTCTGCAGCCCCCAAACCCACAACTCCCTTCCAGCACTGTCTTTCCTAGCGCACCCCTACCCACTCCGTCTTTTCCGGCCACCACTCGGACCTTGACCCCCTGTTCGCGCCTTCAAGGCTCCCAACTCAGGCACGAGGTCCGCACCTCTCCCCGGCCCCAGAGTCGGAAATTTCTCCCGCTCAGACCCTGCACTGCCCTCCTTCTAACTTTGAAGCCTTTCCTCTCGCTTCTCAGCTGAGTCTCTCTGACCATTTGTCTATTGGAGCCCCAAATCTAAGACCCAAACCTACCCTTGACTTCCATGTCTCCATCAGTTTCCCCATTCATACCTGGACTCAGGCCCTACATCCCTCAGACTACAGTCCAATCCCAGACCATACCTCTGGCCCCTCTGTGTGTGTCCATCTGGGCACCTAATCTTCACTCTTCTTGGAGTCCCCAGTCTGTCCCTGACCCCCTCCATGCCCGGGCTTAGGTCCAGCCGTTCACACACCCCCGACACATTTCCCACTCTCTTCAATACTCGGGGGCCCATCAGCCACTCCTATCTCTTGCTCTCTCCAGATCCCCTCATCCCTCTAGCAGCCCTCACCCTTCTGAATTTACCTAAAGTGGATCAGACTTGAGAGACAGTTCAGGGCCGTCCCCTAATGTAAGTCCTGTCTCACCCCAGGACAGCCCTACCCTGGACTTCCAGCTTCGAGCTGCCCATCCCCCAAACTCTCTGAGCACTTTCCCCCATCCCCAGGACCACAGGTACCCCTCCTTACTTGTTGGGGGGAGGTCTGGAACACCTCGCCAATGCCCTTCCCTTTGTCTGGCTGGGCCTCTCCAGGTATTTATTTGTGTATTTATTTATTTATCTATTTATTATTCTATTTAATCTCTTGGCCTCACCCAGGGACAGTCTGGCTTTCCCAGCTGGACTGGGAGGTCAGGGAGCCAGGCAAGGAGAGGGACAGCAAAGGCCATAGAGGGCTACCCGCCACCGCACATACACACCCTGGTCTCGGAAGAAGCCCCACCTTCATCAGAGCCTGAACTCGCTAAGGAAGGAGACTCGAGAATGGGAGGGGTAATCTGCTGATCCTCAACTTGAGGGCATGAGGGGGCATCAGGAGGTCCAGTCATGGGGCAGGTCCCCGCCCTCCTGAGCCTTCGACGCCCACTCCAGGGAGCCTGGAGAGAGGAGCTTCCTCGATTTGTTTCCTATTTATTCCTCTTCTCGAGGGACCCCAGGTTCCAGGGACCGACTGAGCCCCGGACCCCGCTGGGGCCTCTGGCCCGCTTCACGGGAGGAGCGCTCTCTCCCGGCCACGTCTATGCAACTCTCCCGGGCAGAGGGGCCGGGGCTGCCAGCCACCCGCCCGCTGGCCGCCACTACCTCCTCCGCCGCGCTTTTGCGTGCCCGGGCGAGGACCGAAGCACACACCTCCATGCGCACGGGCCCTGGCCCCTCTGCTTTAAGCACATGCCTCTGCTCCTTCGCTCTGCGCCCAGCTTGCGGGCAGGAGTCCTGGACTCCCCAACCCTCCTCCTCGCCCAGCCACAAAAGAGGGTGGAGACCGGAGGGGTCCCTGGGGCAGGGGCGCTTCTCCAGGGCTTCAGAGGGGTGGGTGGTCCTTTGCCCAGCTACAGGCCCACCGGAAAGAAAGGCTGCAGGAATGGTGGAAGGGAGAGGGGTCACAGAAGCAATTATGGAGGGTGTTGACCCTGTAAATAGGAACTTCTGACAGCAATAATTTTCCATGCATGCTAAGCCTTTTGGCCATATTTTGTATGAGCGCTTGGCGCTCCCCCTCCCTTCTCCTCCTCCAACTCACCCCCAGACCCCTATCCCTTCCCCACCTTCAGCAGTATTACTTGTAATGCAATTCAGGGATATTAAAGGGACTTTGGCCACTCACCAGCGCCTCTAGACTTTGTGATTGGTTGGGGGAGGGCTGAGAGGAAGGGGAGGGCATCTGAGAGACATCTGAGAGATTTTTCACTCCATTTCACTCCCTGTAGACTAACTAGGCTGTAGCTGCCACTAAGGGGTCACACAGCCCCAGGGGTCCCGGGTATCCTCAATCCTAAATATTCCTCAAATAAGGGTTCAAAAACCAGATTAATAACATAGTAAATGAATCTAGTTGCCTTAAGACATTAGGGAATGGTGAAGCCTGTGACTAACTGGAAAGGGTGTGTCTCACCTTAAAGAATTACAACTCAAATTAACTGTACCTGCCAAACAAATATAACTACAGGCTACATACCCCCAACTCTCATCACAGACTCACCAAGAAGTGAGGCCTGCATGCTTTGAAGGATGGATGCTGGGGGGTGGAGGTTGCAGGCTGGAACCCCACCTCCTCTGGGGCCTCCTGGTGGGTTTCCTCCTTTTGTAGGCAGTGACCTCATCTTTTAGTCCCTCTCCCTGGTGCCTGTCCGCTTTTCCCTTTGTACACCTCTGGACAGTTGGCTGCATCCTGGGCGACGTGCTAGGTGTTTCCAACAACAGCAGTTGTTGGACACACCCCCAAAGTCTCCAGCGGGGTGTTGAGGGGCCTAGGCACCTGTTGCATTCCTTAACCATCCACACACAGGCCTCTGTGGCTACACCCTGCTCCCGATTGGCTGTTGCATCCATCGTGTTTGTTTTAGGTGCAGGGAACAGAAACTACCCTAGATCGGGATTTTACAAATAGGTATTAAATCCCTTTGAAGCAGAAAGTATTTAATACAGGGAATTGGCTGCTGACAAAATTCATGGAAGAGCTGAAGGAGTGAGTCCTCAGCTGGATCCCCAGAACCCCACCACCAGGACAGCTACTGCCTCTTCTTCAATTAGATGGGGCTGGGGGGAGAGGGATCAGGAGGCTGCACTGGAACTACTGACTTCAAGAACACGCAGTATAGGGATCAGGAGGCCCCTGCCGCTGCCTCTGTAACTGTCTGCCATCTCCCATTATGCTAGTGGCTCAATGCTGAAACACTCTTAGCACCTCCACAACCGTCTTAATAGTAGCAAGCATCAAAGCAGTAGGAAGATGGCTCCTTCCCACTTCTCCCATCCACAGCTCACAGAAGTGCATTCAGCTGGTGGAACTTAATTCACTGTCACTTCTCTTGCTGTAAGGAAGTCTGAGAAATGCAGTTTTTAACTCCCAACCACACAATACAGAAGGCACCCTAGATGGAGGTGGGAGTAAATGCTGGGTGCCTATCAACCATATCCAGCCCCGTTATGCTGGTCCACCATCCATCCCACCTCTCCCTCCTTGATTAGCAGCCATGCAATCTGGGGACTGAACATCAGCTTAAGGGATGGTCCTGACTGGTCTAAGAGTAATACCATCACGTGGGTTCAGAAATGGGCACATAACCCAATTCTGGCCAATGAGACTTAAGAATAGAGTTGCTGAAAGCATATGGAAAATTTTGCTTTCTCTCTCTCTTCAAAGAAAGGGAATCCAGTCTCTCTTCCTATTGAATGTCATCTTGTGGTCATAAAGGGAACCAGCCTGAGCATGAAGACCACACCGTGGATGGCAAAGCAGGGACATGGAAAAAGCCTGTGTCCTTGATGACATCAAGGAGCCAATGAAAAAACCACCCTGAAACTCACTCAACACACCGTCTCTGGATTCCAAGGTATGTGACATGAGTGTCTTTATTGTTTAAGTTGAATCAGGTTCCTGTTACCTGCAGCCCAAAGCACCTCAACTGGCATATTGATCCAGTCTGCTTTGCACAGTGCCCTCAATCGCCTTCAAGACCTCAATAACATGACTGTCTGGTTATCCTCTTACCTGTCTGGCTACTCCACATAGCAACTTTTGCAAGCTCATCTTCCTATACTCAAAGAAGGAACTCACTTCCTGTTCCTGTACACTCTCCTGAAGCAATCACATTACACCCATGGCTTCAATTTCTACCTACATGCAGATGACTCACAAATTTACATTTTTAATTCCGCCCTCCTCTCTGAGCTACAAATCAACATCTGCCTGCAGGCCACCTCCTCTTGGATATCCCCAAAGCACCAGAAACCAACCCAAGTCTGAAGCCATGATTTGGTTCTCCTCCAGGGTTTCCAATCTCCATGAATGGCTCCAGCACCTATCCAGTCTTGCAGTCATAAAACCCAGAAGTCATCACTCATGCCTCTGTCTCCCCTACCCTCCCATTCAATCCATCACCAGGTTCTGTCCATTTTTCCTCTCCATCTTCTTAGTCTCCACCTTGGTCCATAGCTACCATAACCTCTTACCTAGACAACTGGACCAGCCTTCTCACTGGTCTCCCTGGATCCATGCTGCTTCCCCCACCTCCCTTCCTCTATCCACAGCAGCCACAGGGATCTTTTCAAATATGCAGATCTGACCATGTCTATCTTAGTCCATTTAGGGTTCTATAACAGACTACCATAGACTGGGTGGTTTACGAACAATAGAAATTTATTTATTATAGTTTGGGAGACTATGATGTCCTAGATCAAAGGGCCAGCAGATTCAGTGTCTGGTGAGAAGCTGCTTCCTGGTTCACAGATGGCCATCTTCTTGCTGTGTCCTCACATAGTGTCATGGGCAAAGGAGCTCTCCAGCATCTCTTGTATAAGGGCACTAATCTCATTCATGAGGGCTCTACCCTCATGACCTAATCACCTCCCAAAGGCCCACCTCCTAATACTATCACATTGGAAGTTAGGATTTCAACATACTCATGGAGGGATATATTCAGTCTGCATTTTATCTCTGGCCCCCCAAAATTCATGTCCTCACATAAAAAATGCATTAACTATATCCCAACAGCCTCAAAAGTCTTAACTCATTTCAGCATCAACTCTGAAGTCTAAAATCCAAAGTCTCATCTAAATTTCATCTAAATCAGATATGGATGAGACTCAAGGCACAATTCATCCTGAGGCAATCTGCTCTCGGGCTGTTAATCTGTGAAACCAAACAAGTTATGTGGTTCCAAAATACAATGGTGGGAAAGGCAGAGGACAGATATTTCCATTCCAAAAGGGAAAAACAGAAAAAAGGGGTAGCAGATCCCAACTAAGTCCAAACTACAATGCAAACTCCATGAGATCTTAAGACTCAAAAATAATCCTCTTTGGCTCAATGTTCTGCTCTCCAGGCTCACTGGGGCAGCCTTCCAGAGCTACTAGGTTGGTGGTCCCACTCTCTGAACCCACTGTGGTGCCAGTCCTGCCCCCACAATTCTATCCAGCAGAGGTCATGTCCCCAAGGCTCTGGGCAGCCCTGCCCCCAGAGCTTTGGGCAGAAGCCATCTGGCCTGTTAAAAGCAAGGTAATGGTCTCTGCCTTTGAAACCAAGAACGCAGCCCTGATGATCTCTGAATTGCGTTCAGCGTCATTCTACCCTCGTCATGAGGAATAGTTTGTGTTCTCAGCTCAATAGCCCTATGGTCCTGTATTGTAAAATCCAAGAAGTCTAACAGTCTTCCTTCAATCCTTCCCATCTCCCTCCCTTGAGTTCAAACTGGCAGTTCTCCTGCTGAGATGGCTGATTAAGCCCATGGTTCACATCCGTATTAATCTCCCTATCAAAGAGATGCTTGGCCACACCCTCAGTGTTCTCTCCCAAACACCCTTTCTCATTTTTTGAATTATGGATAGGCTGGGAATTTTTCAAGTCTTTAAGATTTGCCTCCTTTCTGCTTAAAAATTCCATTTTCAAGCCATTCCTTTCTGCTTGTATTTTACTATAAGCAGTCAGAAGGAGCCAAGCCACACCTTCAACACTTTACTTAGAAATAGCTTCAGTTAACTATCCAATTTCATTGCTCATAAGTCCTACCTTCCGCAGAACACTAGAACAGGAACTCGAGATAGCCAACTTCTTTGCCACTTTATAACAAGGATTTTTTTTCCCCTTTGGCCAATAACATGTTCCTCATTTCCATCTGAGACCTCATCAGAATGGCCTTTTCTGTCCATATTTCCACCAACATTATGTTCCAGATTACTTAGGAATTCTCTAAGATTGAGGCTTTCTCTACAGCTCTCCTCTTTTCTTTCTGAACCCTCACCAGAATAGCCTTTAAAGGTCCAGTCACCACCATGTAAGTTTTTTCTGGCATGCACCTCAAAACTCTTCTAGCTTCTACCCATTACTCAGTTCCAAAACCACTTCTGCATTTTTAGATATTTGCTACAGCAGCACACACACTTCTCAGTACCAATTTTTGTTCTAGGCCATTTAGGCTGCTATAACAAACTATCATAGATTCGGTGGCTTATAAACAATAGAAATTTATTTCCCATAGTTCTAGAAACTGAAAAATCCTAAATCAAAGGGCTGACTGATTCAGTGTCTGTCGAGGGCCTACTTCCTGGTTCATAGATGGCTGTCTTCTCACTGTGTCCTCACATGGCAGAAGCAAGGGAGCTCTCCAACACCTCTTTTTTAAGGGCACTAACCCCATTCATGAGGACTCTGCCCTCATGACTTAATCACCTCCCAAAGGCCCACCTCCTAATACCATCACTTTGGGGGGTTCAGATTTCAACATATGAATTTTGGGAGGATAAAAAGTTACCTTGATCTTGAATTTGAGGACTCTGCCCTCATGACTTAATCACCTCCCAAAGGCCCACCTCCTAATACCATCACTTTGGGGGTTCAGATTTCAACATATGAATTTTGGGAGGATAAAAAGTTACCTTGATCTTGAATTTTCCAACCTCTAGAACTGTGAAAAATAAGTTTTCGTTGTTTATAAGCCACCCAGTCTATGGTATTCTGTTATAGCAGCCTGAACAGAGGAAGACACTTCCTCAGGGACCACATGCCATTCTTCTGAAGCACCTACCATCAACGTACACTTTTTCATTGAGTGGTATGATTATTTGCTCATTATTTGTCTCTTCCCTGCTACTTTTTTGCTCATCATTAAATTCCCTGGGTCTAACACAGTGCCTAGCCAATAGTGGGTGACCAGTAATTATTTTTAATGAACCCCATACATTTAAGTCATAACCAATAATGGTGGCTTATGCTCTAAAAAATGTCTGTCCCCCACAGCCATAGCTGATTTGTTCAGAGGTGGGCCTCTAACTAGAACTTGGAAATTTTCTCTCTCTTTCTCTCCCTGTGCCATAAGACCTGTAACTTGAGAACTGTGGCTCAGATTGCTAGCTACTTGTCAATACTTATTTTCTCCTGACTTAGTAGAGAACTACAATTTTAGGTGAGTATATTGCCACTATGAATGAAGACTATATATACCAGCTGCCCTTGCAGCGAGGGGTGGCAATGCGACCAAGTTCTTGTAATGGCATGCAGGGGGAAGTGTTAGATGGAACTTCTGAGACATATCCTAAAAAAGGAGACGGTCGTATCCTTTTGCCTTTCCATTTTTCCACCTCCTTGTGGCTACAAGAAGCAGTTTAAGTGTAAAGCTGCCTAAGACACCAAGTAGATGATCAGCAGGCATCAAAGTTGCAGAATAAAAAAGCAAACTTTCTGCATGAAGTAAGAACAGGAACTTGGGGATCAGTAGAGGGGACTAAGAGGAGATGGAGAGAAAAACAGGAAGGGGGGACCAAGCAACATGGCAGATGCCTGCAATCCAAGCTGTAGAAATGGACAGGAGCAGTTTAGGGAGAAGAATTTAAAATTGATTGTTACTTTTGTAGCACAGAAATCCTTTCATCTTCCAAACACTCAGGAAAGTCCTCTGCATACCCGAATGCCTCAGGTACAAGATTCTTTGTAAAAATGAAAGAGAAGGGGAGAGTGCTGCAGCCAGGCCAACCTGCTAAGGGAGGACAGGGAGCCCAGGAGCAGGATGGGGAGAGCGGGTAGCCAGGGCCTCTGGCTGCAGACAACACACATGGACTCCTGCTGGTTTGGACAGAAAAGGAATTTATTGGTGTCCTCTTCCTTATCTTCTTGGGCCACCTCTCAAGTCACCATAAGCAGACAGCTTCCTGCCTCTGGGTCCACAGATGCTTACTCAGTTTGAGTGCAGGGCAGGCCAGAAATGCCAGACATTTTAACTTCCTCAGGCTGCCTTCAACCAGTGAGGGATAGGAGTCACTGAACAACTACCCAGCCTCCCATCCCTGAGAGGGACACTTTGAATGCATGATGGCTCTTCCAAGAGTCCACTGCAGAAATGAGCTCCAGTTGCCCACCAAGTCAATGTTCCCATTAATGTACCTTTTACTGGCATTTCTCCCTTCCCCGGTACTTCCTAGGATCACCTCCTATGGCAGATGGGTCTTCCGAAGATGGTCACAACAATATTTCCCATCCCACAAGCTCTTTTAGAACCTTAACACTCCTTCCATCAAGACATGGCATCTATGTCCCCTTCCCTTGAGCCTGGGAGGGCTTGTGACAGCACCCACAAATAGAATGTTGCAGAAATGGTGCTGTGTGATTTGTAAGACTGGATTGGAAAAGGCCATGAGGCTTCTGTCAGGTTCTTTTGTGACACTTGCTCTTGGAAACCAGCCACCATGCTATAAGGAAACCCAGGCCATATGAAGAGGCCATGTGTAGTTCTTTTAGCTGATAGCCCAAGTTGAGGTTTCAGCCAACAGACAATATCATCCACCAGACGAATAAGTGAAGACACCTCCAATGACTCCGGCCCCAGCCACGAAGTCACCCCCAGCTGTTAAGTCACCTCCCAGAAGATGGACCAGACATTGTAGAGAAGAGACAAGCACTCCCCACTGTGCTCTGTGTGAATTCCTGACCCACAGAATCCATGGGGATAATAAAAGTTGTTTTATGCTACTAAATTTTGGAATGATTTGTTTTACGGCAATAATAACTAGCACATCTCCCAAACAAACTACTTGCACACAAGTCCTTATTTCAGAGTCTCCTTTTGAGAGAATCCAAACTAAGACAAAAGGATATTGAGTATTCTTCACCTTCCAGTTACGTTGGCCCCACTGGAAGGCAACTCACCTTCATCCCAACAAGAGGTTTAAGTTGAGTCTCATTGCTTTGGGGACAGATGGGCCAAAACAATGGAATTGCTGATTAGACAGGCCTGATCAGGTCCTCCTGCAACCTCCACCCTCAGGGGATGGGGTCTGCCCCAGCAACCACATGGTTCTGAGAGTGGGGGAATGGAGGCTCCCCACAGGAAACTAGGTTGCAGCTACCAGGCCTTCCCAGTTCTGTTCAAGGATCAGGAGCCATGCGCTTCAGGGTAGGGTAAGTCCTCCTGAACCCAGAAGTAAGTGCCAATCAAGCTAAGCCATTCCTGGTAATTCCAGGCTTCCTGCCAGGGATTGCTTTGGGCACGGACATGTGGTATAGTTCTTGCTTCTGGTGGGGTGGGGTGGGGGGTGAGTGAGCAGTGATGTGATGCTTTGAGCTACAGCAGCCATCTTGAGACCATAAGGGGCAAGCCTGAGGATAAAAGCCAGAACACTGAGATGACAGCAAAAAAGACGAGCCAAACCAGGGTCTCTGATGACAATGTTCAACTGCCTCTTTAACAATCTTGAACACACATAATTCCAAACATCTTATTATGTGAAAAAACAAATGTTCTTAATGTTTAAGCCATTTTGAGTCAGGCCATAGATATCTTAACCTGGAGAATTTGATATGAGGAATGGAGGCCTCACGGGCATACTATGATGACAGATTCAGGTCAAATCTCCATTTTTCTACTCCAGAAACTGTTACCCTGCCTTTCTTACTTCCTGTAATGCGGAAGTGGTTCTAGATGGCACAATTTCCCTCTTGATGAAATTCTCTAAGTCCCAATAATTCTGGGGCTGAGGTGTGGGTGGAGGGCCAGGTTCTACTCCTGAAACAAAGTATAATTTAGGTGCTCGCAGGTATTATATTTTGGAATTGCACAAACAGAAAGGTTCAAGTAAAATTCATAAGGACCTGAGCATTCTAAGATTTTGTGAGAGACTAAGAACCCAGCAAGAATGCAACTCACAGAGGATTTCTGTACATCCTCGAAATTCACACTCACAACTTTGAGTGATGGGCAGCAATACCTCATCTTACAGAGGGGGTTCAGAAAGTGTCAGTAACTAGCCAAAGGCCACATAGGGCCCCCAACCTATACCTCCCCCACCTACCCACCCACATACACTATCTCTGGGTTTCTCCAGCTGACAGATATGCATTCCCCATGCATGTGCCACCCAGGGTGTGAGGAAAATGGAGTAGTTTAGTCAGGCCCCCTCGCCTCAGGTCTGGCTGGGTGTGGTGCAGCACGTCCTTTGTAAACAAGTTGTGTGGGAGTAGAGTTAGTGCACTTGTGCGCCTGTGTATCCTTTTGGCTTGTTGCTATTTTTGCGTGCTCTTCAGTGTGTGAGGCAGTGGCTCTGAACTGCTGGTCAGCAGAGTCCACGTCTAAGAAATAAAGCCTATTATTTCTTCACCCACGGCTCCAAGGACGTTTTCCTGTTACCAAGCTCGTAGACCTGCATGTGAAGGGTTTGTGACCCAGGCTGGACAACGGCTTAAGGGGTCTGTGAGACCTAGCTCTAGCTCTACACAGGGTAAGAAGGAAAACAACCAAACCAGACATGCTTGCTTTAACGGAGTCTGGGATTGTCCACCTTCCTGCTTGGAGTTGGTGGTTAAGTGGTCCTCTGTTTTGGACTCAAATGACCTGACTTTTATTTTTAGCTGACCCACCTTGGACACTGTTCAATAACCATACCTACTTTCTACTGGTGCTGCTACAATAGGATGAGACATTGTGGGACTTTAGGGTAGTGTCCACACATTGTCAGCACAATTCCAGAAGAGTCCTTGTGATAGTCACTACTGCTGAACCAAGGCAGCCGGAGCAGGTAAAGAGCAGGCTCTAGAGCCAGACTGTCCGGATTCTATATATATATATGTTTTGTTTTTTTTTAAAGATGACTGGTAAGGGGATCTTAGCACCACTCTCCCAAGTGAGCCAACTGGCCATCCTTATATTGGGATCCGAACCTCTGGCCCTGGTGTTATCAGCACCACATTCTCCCAAGTGAGCCACGGGCTGGCCCCTGTCCAGGTTTGAATCCTGATTCAGCCATTTAGCAGCTCCGTGACCTTCGGTAAGTCACTTAAACCTCTGTGTGCCTCAGTTTCCTCCTCTGTAAAATGGGAATAATCATCATACCTACCTTGCAGGGTTGTTCTGAGGTTTAAACTAGTTAGTATACATGCAAAGCGTTCAGAACAGTGCCTGCCACAGTCAGCTCCGGATTCGCAGTACTACTGCTGTCCGTCCTGTCATCACCTTTATGGCTATTATCCCCACGGCCGGCCGGGGCACCCGAGCACTGCAGGTTTTTGCCGACTCATCCTCGCTCGACAGGTCTGGCCACCCCCCTCCTTCCCCGCCCCTGCGGGCCTGAGTCACCCCGGACTGTGCGTCACCCGCGTCCCTCCCTCCCCGCGACCTGCAAACTCACCCTGAGTCAGCCGCCTGGGCGCTTCCACCCAGCGGACGCCGCGCGGAGGAGGGGAGGCGGCGAGGCGCCCCCCGGCGGACAGCCGGAGCCCCGTGCCGGGCAGGCCGCGCCCAGCGAGCGGAGCAGGTGTCGCGTCGGGGACCGTGGGCACGGGGTCGGACTACTGCGGGGGCGAGTGAGAAACGCGCGCTGCGGGCCCCCGTGCGGCCA